>NW_007577810.1:705462-843692 GCF_000690725.1 Stegastes partitus
GGGCTTTGTTTCTTATCTAATAAGAGACATCTGATGAAAGACAGGGAAAGATCTCACCTCCAGCTGCCTACAACAATCAGCTTCTTAAAACAAAAATTCCTGGCAGGGACCATAAAGCAAGAAAGCAGAGGTGTTGGGGCATGAAGATGGGCAGCGAAAAACTCCCATCTCTGTCTCTGGATGACCTCTCTGCAGCTCTGCTCCTCCATATTTAGCTCCACCAGACAAATGTGTGCGCAGTGTCCCAGACTACCCCTCTCAATGTTCACTCCACTCTTTTCCTCATTCCACTCAGCACACTCGCTCTGCTTCATCGATCAAACAGACCCTCCTTGGTGACACACCACTTGCTCTGCTGCTTTTTCTCTCAGTTCATTTCCCTCAATGGCCAGTGAGACCTGCCGGACTGAGACGCTCTCAAGACAGAATGCAAGTGCAGGTAGAGAGGAGTGGATGGAAACAAATATATGGGAGAAATTCTGGAGGTGATAACAGAGACAGAACCTATGTGTGCATGTACGTGTCAACCTTTAGTCTTCACCACCCACCATGTCATGCTGCTTTCTTGTCCATTTCACTCCGTCTTTATCGTGAAGGCAGGGGGCCTTTGGGATCTGCTCCTAAGTTTATACAAGACTCACGCTAAAGGACTTGAATATAAGACCCCAGAGTAGCTCACGCACACAGCTTAACTTGAGTCAACACAGGCTTACAACTGGATCACCTGTGAGGGAAGCCAGATGACATGGTTCTGTTTTTTTAAAGTACATTGTGCATGTCCTCTAAGACATAAAGTAAAAAGGAAGCACTGATGCTTTATATTTGCACATTCCACACTTATCATTCAAATGCAAATAGAGTAACATGATGCTATTATTCTGCCTTCAGTCATTCTGCACTGATCTGTGTTTTTCCTCATTCCTGTTGCTTCCTCACCAGTGAGTAGGTGTAACAGGCTGCAGAGTATTGCCTCAGAGAGCTTGCTCACTACAGGAGCCGTTAATGAGCAGCAATTATTAAAAGCAGCCTTTCATCCTCAGGGAGTAGGGAGCCTCAAGGATTTCTCTTCATTTCCTAGCTGTGATTCTTTAAGCAAATTTGAAAACAAGGCTGCATGATACTGACCTCAAAACTCTTGAAATATGACTTCAAATAAAATACTAGAAATGACACATTTTGCAATGAAGCGAGGGGGGGAAATGAGATACAAAGAAGGCTGCACCGAGTGTTGCTAAAAGCATAGTCAATTACACACAGAGAGAGCTGATGGTTTAATAACTGCCCTCTCGATCCATCTCCACCATACACGTACACACACAACCTCTCCACAAGCAGAGAGGCAGCCTCCGTTATTTCAATCACGCCCCCCTGTGGTAGCTCACAAGACTGCTACTCTGGAGGTGGCATTATAAGCTGTGAGCTTAGTAACTGTATCGCTGTGCATACTGTCTGCTGTGTACAGGATATATTCTCCAGCAGGTCACAGGAACCCTTAAATAAAACATTTACCACAGGAAAACTAATCTATGTAAATAGCACTGTGGTTGCCTTTGTGACTGCAATCACGGAACTATGAATCTGCTATTAGGAGAACGTAGGAAAGCAAACAACAAAAACACAGAGAGGCATGCAAAAAAAAGGACAAACCACTACTGTGTCATCTTATTACAGCAAAGACATGAGTATTTAGCATAGCTCAACAGAATTATGACAATGCCGTCTCAGTGGGGCTGTCTTCTCTTGTGTTCACATCCATGACTGTAATGGTCCAAATAGGAGAGGAGTGAACTTGAGTTGAGCCATCCCCGCAGTTTGACAATGGCCTGTCAAGAGAAATGCACTGTAACCCTGTCTGAGAGAGAGCTGGTGACACTGAGCCCAGAAGGGACAGACGACACCATGGAGAAGCCAGCTTTAAAAGGCGTGCTGGGGCTGAAGTAATTATAGCAAGGTGCCTAAACACACATATACCGATAATATATATGTACTGTACATGTATGCAGAATGATACACTCGCCATAGTGACTTCATGTGCCCAGAAGCAGGTCAGACAGCTATTGATACATAAAAAAAAAAAAAAAAAAAAAACTGGAGCCAGATGTTGCCTTGTGTAAATACTGTCTTTCGAATATGCATACAAAGTCTTTACCCTTCCAGAGTTTCCACAATTGTGTAAGAAAGTGAGGCGTAAAATCAGCTATTCACAGGGTCTGTCCAATGTGATCAAGGCAGATAAACTGACACTAAAATGGGCTGCTGTTCTTCCTGTAAAACAATGTGAAACAAGTTGTCATAGTTTCTCTATCCATTAGCTGTGGCAGAGCAGTGGAATGTATGTGGAGTGAGAGTCTATTAAGTTGAGCACAGCTTCTGTTATGCTCACAGTGAATCCACGTAAGTCTGTGTGTTTGTTTGAGTGAGCCAACAGTTGTTAGTGAAATAGCTCCACCATTGACTGAAATAAATGGCTGACCTGCAGCAGAGGTTCTGCTTCTTCCCTTGTTTTTAGGGACTATCAATCTCAAGTTTACAACCACCAACCTCTGGGCTGGAGCAAGGTTTGCCCTTATTTACATGCAGTCTTGAAAACCAAAGTAAATGGAATCATATATGCTCTGATCTGGAAAATGGAGAAGCACATGCATGAAAATACAAGTGTATCAAATATCTGGATTTTATCCAGATTGGGCATCCTTTAAGTTCTCTGTGGATCCAAGCTGCATATGAAGAAGCATATTTTTTCCATGAAAATAATCCCTTCCTGCCTTAAAATGGCTTAGATGTAACTCTACACAGTGGTTTGTTCTGGAATGTACAGATCTATGCAGTCCCCAACTCCCTCCCCACCACAGTCAGCGTGAGATCATCAGCTCACCTACAACTCTGCTCAAACTCTGTAACACTAGTTTATGCTACACAATGGCAAGTTGTAATATTGGAGTAATTTAGCCATATTTGTTTGAATCAGAAACTGGCTCTAAAAAAAAGAATAAAGCTACTAAAAGGCCAGAAGTTGAAAAGATTGGCTACTTATGTTTGTTATATATGAAACCCAAGATGTTGGACTCTGTGGTTTAGAACCAACTTCAAGGTGGACATGTTCAGCCACGGCACCAATTGCTTATTTTGCTCATGATATGTCTTGTAGCACATAAAAGGTTACATAAGAACATGTTACCAAGGGAAAACTAAACTTGATCTTCACCAGAGGGAATCTTCAAAAAGTGCAAATTAATCTTATGCAATGGTAATCAATTAGGAATTAATTAATGGTGATAAAAGTCAAGTTAAAGAATGAATATAAAAATGAGTAAATGTGAATGTGAAACTAGAAAACAGTCTGGTTAAGTTTAGAAAGAGAGTGATAAAGTTGGAGGGGGTGGCAGTAGGCCAGAGGACATCCTGTCAGTCGGAGAGAAGTGGAAAGTGTTACAGAGGTTATACTACATTGTGGAGTAAGTTTTGACTCATTCTTAAACTTTCAGACTTTCAGATAAATCTTGAGCAGTCTGCAGTGTCCTGCTGTTCCACAGAAGTGCTATGATATAGCAGGGCATGGTGACAGTGAAAATCATGAGGACAACCCGTGTGTTGTTCCCTTTAAATTGGCTTCTTATGACATTTTGGTGGCTACCCGACAGTGTGCAGGTTTGAGGAAGGTGTCACATCATCATTCCGAGAAGTGTTCATGATCTAGTCTCTTGCTCAATGACACTTCAGAGTGAATGCTTGTTTACCAGCGCATGGGCACATTTTCAACACACTAGACTGCTTTGCCATTCTTAAAGTGATTCATCTGGAATGTGTCACGGAAAAAGTTTGAAACATTCAAGACCTTTATTTTTACGACTATTTGTAGTTTTCTGTAGGGCACCTGAGGCACGACAAAGGCTGAATATGGGGTGTGACACAGTGAAAGAAGACTTTCCTGCTTGAAACGCCAATCCCAATAAAAAGGAGACTTGTGCCTCTGACCACTAGGGGGACTGAGAGCACTGAGAATCATGCCATTATAAAGTCAATCTTCTGCACACAGCTCTGCTGCATATAATTATTGCTGTGACTAGGACAAACTTAACACTTCCAGATAGCTTTATATGACCCTGCAGCTGCTCCCTTTTTTCTTTTCTTAGAAGAATGATTCATTTGCAATACTTGCATAAAAGACAAAGATTTGCGTCAATGTGCATGTGTGCTACCTTCTAGTGTGTACATGTTGTGTGTGTGTGTGCGTGTGTAGACGTGTGATTCATCATGGCTGCTATGTTGACCTTTAGTAGCTTATTCTGTTAGGCAAGACTTCTGCCTTGCCTGACAGTGAAGAGCAGGAGGGTCAGGTATGACATGAATACTTTGTGACACACTGTTTTTGTTGACAGGGTTGTTTTTTTTCAAGAATTTAATCAAACAGGGTAAATGAAAATGAAAGATCTGCCTGGAAAAGGATCCTCTACAGACAGACAACTTTCTCTTCAGAGCCATAGTATCTTTGCTCTGTATTACATGCACAAAGACAGTAATCCACACTTTGTCTATGTTGTCTCTAAAGTGTAATGGAGAAAGTGACAGACCTACATACCACTGGGCTCTACTTCTGGTTAAATCAGGGGCTCTGTGGTTTGCTCAATAGTGAACTTGCTGGGAGATGTAGTTGACCTTACAGGAACTCTCTTTACCTACAACACTGACTAGCGTATCTCTGACATTAGAATGACATAACCATATCAGGCAACAGAGAGTATTCAGTGGATACAAAGTTAAGCGGAGTTGCTTGACTTAAAACAGTCCAGTGAAACAACACTGAAATATGGGATAAAGCAACTGATGTGCTATATTTAAATATTTATTCATATTTTCTAACTGTAAGAATGAACACTGTATATGTGATCATGTAAAACTAAATTCAAATGCAAGGGCATTTGGTCAAAAATGGTAGGTCACAGATTCTGTTTGTGTTTGTGTGTGTGTGTGTGTGTGTGCATGTGTGTTTTACTGACCCTGTTCTCATCGTAGATGATCTGCACCAGGCTGCGGTGCTTGGCCTCACTGGGTGGCGGTGAGATGGGCTGCTCTGGCTCATGGGGCTTTGCAGCCTCCTCCTCCAACTGTTGCTGTAACACACACACAAATAAAAATAACAGTTAACACTTAACTAAAACCAAAAGGGCTCTGATCTTCAAGACAGTGCATACACATTTCTGCTGTGAGGTTAGACAGTCTGCATTAAATCAACTGTCCCTCCTGAGCTCTCCAGCATGGATGCCACTAATTGCCTTATTTGCTGGAATAGCCATTACCTCTTTAGGGTTTGGATAACCAAACAGTTATCACAACAGCCTGAGCAAATATGAAAACTATTGTCTTGCTAACATTTAGCAGAGCAAGTCATTTGGTAGCCATTTTGGTAGTTTTCAAACAGCTAAACAGCTAGTTACTATGTAAGCTATCCAATTAAACTGCAGATTTCCTCAATCTTCCAAAATAAGTATGTCAGGTAGAATGATAAGTACACTGATGAACATTGAAGTATTAAATGATATCTTAAGTAATCTTGCTTACAGACAGACAACTCTGACCTTGGTAGAGGAAAAATGGGGACTTGTTATTTGCAATTCATCATTCTGTCTAAAATCGTTTTTATTAGAGACACTGTACAGTTTCCTGGTTCTAGTTAATTATTTTTATAAAGAGCAAGATCCAAGGACAGATTTTCAGTAAAATTTTGACAAAATGTGATTCAACAGTGAATATCTTGTGATGTTTAATAATCAGCACAACTTATTAGGGACATCAGAAATACCCACAACAAAACCTGTCTACCTATTCCATATATATATATTTTTTTTATTCTACAATAATATTAGAGAAGTTCTTCATCGTTGTATAGTATTGCAAATGCATCTAAATTTTCAATTCAATTATATTTATGTAGTGCAAATCACAACATATGACATCTGACAGCACTTAACATAGTAAGGTGAAAACCTTACAAATTTTTAACAGAGAACCCAACAATCCAAAGTTGCCTTTGGACTCTCTCTGAGCAAGTGTTCGGCAACAATGGAAAGGAACCAAAAAAAAAATCCTTTCAAATACTACACATGCCAGAACTTGTCACCAATCACAAGCACAAGTGTCTGCTCAAGGGAACACAGAAATCTGGGAAAAGAACATTTAGATCTTTGTCTTCATAAGTTGCCTGAAAATGTTTGGATACTGCCTCCATATTGCAAAGGAGACAGAAGCAGAAGTGTATTCAGCTGTACCTAGCTGTGTGGAGGCCGAGGCCAAGTGTTGCTCAGTGGCGTGCATACAGCTGATCTACAGTTAAGTCAGCACCTCAACTCCCCCCTTACGCCTCCCTCTCATCTCCTGACAGGGGCTTCAGAAGGGGGAAAGGTGGCCTCCAGGGGATCCACATGAGAGCAGAGCAAGATGGATCATCTTGTGCCATGATAGCCCTGGATAAACATCTGGTGAGGGGAACGCAGACATTTCCATAGAGACCCCCCTTCTCCTTCCAAACCCACCCCAGAGCAAAATAAAATAAACCAGTCATCCTTAGCTTGGCTGACATGACACACACGGGCTGTAACCTAAACCCTAACCCACGCCCATTCACTAACTCTGCCAGAACTCTTTAAATAAAGTTTTAGCATGCCACTTAATTAGTCCAGATGTTTTAATGCTTGAAGAGAGCTGGACTGTAAAAAAATTTTAAAAAATGTCCATAAAAACACTTGTGTGTGTATAAAGGGAGGGTAAAGGGAGGGATCTTGATTTATGCTTGTAAGCAGGAGAGCTTAGGTTCTCAATCATCCAAAAGGTTCCCCACTAAGGTTGGAATCTAGTCATATTTTGGTTCTTGTTGCAATTTGGCAACCCATTCCGACTTCTTAAACTAAATCTTTTTCAATAAGAAAGAGAAAGCAGGTAGAATGATGTTGCTCGAGCGTTATTTGCAGGCCTTTGTCAGCCAACTAACTGCGTACCCACTGGAATGTGTCTTCTGTGTTGGTAGCTCGCATAGCTTCTTGTCAATTTTAGTCACAATCTTACAGTAAAATGTTTAAGCTTCTTATAGTCAATATTTCAAGGTTATAAAATCAATAGCTATGAATAGCAGCCTTCACAATTGTAAGCTGTGAAGCAGCTTTTCAGTCTGTAATTGTCAGCTCAAGCTGCAACAGCAGAGACATTTCAACAGTATGATTTAGTGGTCAAAAGTCACATCATTAGCGTTAACACTGTCAGATGAGACAGAACTGTAAATGTATCTGTCATCCCATCATCACTGTTTTTAAAGGCTGATTATTTTTTTTAATGAGTATAATGAGCAGTAATTAATATAGTGGCATGTATAGTGGAGGAAGGATTCGACTGAAGGAGAGCGAGCTCGTCCATGCAGTTTCTTTACTAAACGTGGCAAGCAGCCAAAGAGGAGACAGTGTGGCAGGGATATGAGTGGTTTAGCAGTCACAAAACCTCCACCATAATCCTACTCCTCCTCTAGGGAAGCTGTTATTTATAGCCTCATATATTTTTAACCTACTTCTCTCCTAAATAAAAAGCCAAAGAGGAGAGAAAAGGGAATGCAGATGCCTGGAGGAGTGCGTGTATATAATCATTGCACACTGAGCAAGAAACAGCTACAAGCTTGAATGCAGCGATTACAACACAGCAAAGTCTATTTAAGACTTTATTGCTCTGATGCCAACTGAAGCCTGGCAGGGAAAGTCACACTGGAAAACCACCCATTTCAAACAAACACTAAGACATTTCAACAAGGATGCCAACACTGGCAAAGACTTCGACAAGCATGACAAATAAACACTTCTGTACCTCATAGTGCTTTTAGGCACGTCTGCCTGGTCAGAATATGTGCGACATGCACATGAGTGACATCACACAGCGGTTTCTACTCAACTTTCTTCCTTCTCACAGGCTGTACTCAAAACGATACCTAATGACAGTTAAGGTCCATGTCAAGCAGTACTTGTGTTTCTAGACTGCAAAATTTATATATTTATAATTTATTTAAAATTTAAAAAATAAAATTATATTTTGTGGTCTAGGAAGGCCATATTCACTACAGAACCCTTTCTGTTGACCACAAACTGGAATAAAGAATGTCAACACAATCAGGTAGAGCTTGTTATTTGTCTTCCTGTCAGTAGCTTGACAAATTTATACTTTGCAATCTAATTTGTAAAGCTATTTCTGGAGCACACATTTCCACTGACACATCCATCTAATGCTTTGATGGTGCTGCAACAATCAAGTTAAATCTTAAAAATATTAATCAGAGGAATCTACATCAAGACTGCCAAGACATCCCCAGGGAAGGAAATAAATCCATCCAAAAATCAAGCAGCTAAGCATGAGATAGCATCATTCTGCAATCTCTAAACACAAAGCAAGCCAGTATGATCTCAAAGTTATGGCCTGAGCTGTATGAGTACAAACCTGTTTTTTGCGAAGCTTGCAAATCTGCTGCTCCACCATGGTGATCTCCCTGTCCACACGGTCCATGTTCTGGATCAGCTCTTCCTTGGAGAAGCGAGCTGGCACCAGATCCAAGTCGGGGTCCATGTGGACTGGGCTCACAGGAGAGATGGGCTCCAGCTTTCCCATTCCACTTCCACGCTCCTACAGAAGCACAAAAGATAAAAACGACATGGTCAAAAGTAATAGATACAATATCAGGAGCATAAGCACTTTCACTTCTACAGTCAATCATAATACATTCATCTAATAAAAGGTGGATAGAAATTTGAGGACAAAAAAAAAACATTAAAAAAATTATTTGCATGTAGTAAAACATGTATACAATGTTTGGACAAAACTAATTATAGACAGCATTTTAGAAGAAGGGATCTCACATACATGAAGCATAAAGACTCTGATGATAAGGAATGACCTTAGAGCAATGAATTTGCATGATTTAATTTCTTCTCTTTCCTGCTAAAAACATCCCCATCTTACTGTGACTGAAATTTTTCAAGGCTATGTTTTAAGAAATCATCTAAACACAAACTGTGTACACTTTGAGAAGGTAACACAGGGCAGTAATTAACTCCTCTGGGTAATGAAAGCCAGTGTGGTGTCTCAGTGTCACTAGACCACATTAATGAATATGAGGTTACTGCCTCCCTTGCCGGAATTATGCACAAGAGTTCTGGCATCTGGCTCTGTTGAGGAAAATTAGTTGAAAATATGATTATTTTTTTTTTGGTTTTAGGATGTAGGGGGAAATCTGAAGGGCAGTACAATGTGTGTGGGTTTAAATTCAGGAGGTACTTATTAATCATGTCTTCTGGCAGAAAAATGGAAATGGTGTGTGTCTGTCAGTCAAGCCAACAATACACAGTGCAGCTCATCAACTGTGCAGCCATACTGATGATAGAGTGACTGCAGAAGCAATTTATGAACACACTGATCTCCCAAGTACAGCACAGTACTCCTAAGCAGAGGTTGGTAGTAAACAGTAAAACGTAGTAAACATATACATATAAATATAAATATACATTACATGCATGCAAGTACCTTTTTGAGTACATTTTTCATGTTGTAGTAGTTCTAATGCTGCATAATTTAGACTCTTAACTGAGTAAAATGTTACAGGAAAGCGTGAATCTTACTCCATTATGTTTGGATACATTCATCATGGTACTTGTGCACTCTGTGACCTTTTTGGCCATGTCACCTTATGACTGTTCGTAGCAATATCATGACTGAAGCCAACAGCAGGAGGTTTAGATGAGCAGAGCATTCATGGCCTCACTGTTTTGTTTTTACACTGTCAGAGTTTTGCTTTCAAACAGCGCTAGCAGCTAATATTAGCTGAACGCAGTGAGCTGCAGTTGTGAAAGCTGGTCTGAAGTCAGTACATCAGAGAACTACTTGACACTGAAGTGACAGAGTAAGTGTGTCTGTTACGTTAATCATCAAGTATCAAGCCTCAATATTGTTACTCCATGGCTTACTCTCTTAATAAACATGTTGAAGCTAACCTTTGCAACTCTATATGACTACTTATGGTAATTAATGTTACCCGATTAAACAAGACATGGAAATAGAGAGCAAAATATTCACTTAAAAACAGGAGTTTTATCTTATGTGGACAAAAGTTAAGTTTCAACAGCAGATGGTCCTCCTCGGAGAAACTTAAGAAAGTGAGTCGAAGTCACAGTTCTCTGGCAGACTTTGTCAGGTTATCCAGCAAGATTCACCTGTACTTTCTTTCTCCCATTTTAGTCGCTGAAGTTTTTAACTACTTCAGCAGAGTCGTAGGTGTCTTGGTGGCCTACCTTACTAGTAATTTTCCTGCACGGTCACTCAGTTTTTGGGGATGTGCCATATTCCTTCAGTTTCTGAATTATGGATTTAGTCGTGCTCAAAGGGATATCCAGCAACTTGAAAATGTTCTTGTATCCGTCCCTTGACTTAGGGCTTCTAAATAACCTTTTAATGGAGTTGCTTGGAGTGTTCTTTTGTGTTCATTGTGTAGTTATAGGCAGGTGTAATGATTCAGATACAGGCATCTTTATACTGCAGTTACTGCAGATGCATTAACTGCACTGAGATTATTTCCCTTTCACTAACTGTGTGACTTCTAGCACCAACCTGCACAGCAGCACCTGTGTAGAATTAGGTGAGTGGGTTTTTTTATTTTTTATTTTTCTTTAAAGGGAGTGAACACTTGTGCAATCATTTATCTTACATTTTATAATTTTAATGAATAGATATTGCTTTATTATATAAAATGCCAAATTAACTTGAGCATGATGAAATGTCTAAAAGCAATAGAAGGGGAAAATTTCCACAGGGGAGGAAGAACAGATACATGTATAAAGGAACACGCATATTGGATTTCAGATGACAACAACCGCCTAACAGCAAGTAGCAGTCATTTGTGAAAATATTTCATCTTCCAAATTTCACTGATTTATCACTACATTGTTTGACAGTTTAAAAAAAAAACTGTCTCTTACAAGTCCTCAAAACCAAAGCTAACATAAAATCAAATTTCTTGTGTCAAACAAAATTCAATAAATATTAAATTTACTATTATTATTCACCAATGTGTGTGTGTGTGTGTGTGTGTGTGTGTGTGTGTGTGTGTGTATCTCAAAACCATTTGTCAGAATTTCTATTAAATTGACAAAAGATACCAAAGAAAGCAAACCACCACATCTTTCTGTCACTACTGTTTTGTCAATATATGTGAACCATAAAATCACTGCAGAAAAAGGCTGCACTGAACCGATGTACATGAAATGAAGGCGCTGTTATACGTGGCTGTTTACACAACGACACACAGAAATGAGAAGGGAGGTCCTACTTGTTCTGCAGGGGAAAAAATTCACCTGTTTCTGATTAGTGACTGTATGCGTGTTACTCCAGTCTGAATGTATGCGACCATTCTAGAGTTTATCCTCCATAAATGACTGCGCGTGTGATCCAGCTTGGGTTTTGTTCTGTGTTATTTTTAAACGTCTGAAATGAAGGTTATGTAAGTGGGCTAATCTGGACTAGGCAGGCGGCATTACAGCCCTGTAGACCTGCTGTGACAGAAAATGTCACAAAAATTCACCACACATAAATACAAAAACAGCACAATAGCTCCTAGGTTGCCTCGACTTTGTCAAAAACAACATCCTTGAGTGCAGATAATACCACTACCCTCCTTACCTGTGTTACAGCTCAGCATGAGAGAAAATTTCTCTCAGGGGACAAAATAAAATCATGATGCAAAAGCAGGTATCATCACAAACAAGGATTTCAGAGAAGCAGAACATAATCTTCAAAAACCATACCAGTGTTGGAGGGGGTGAGGCAGAGAATCCCATGTTCTTTCCCTGTTGCCTTTGCTACTGCAGTAGTCTACAGGTGATGACATTTTTGAACTCTTTTTATTTACTGTCGCTATTTTGCTCCACTGCAAAGTCAACCAGTGTACACAAGATGTTTAGACAGCTTGTTTAACCAGGAGGGATTTGATGGTATGACAAAACTATCAAGTAGAAAGTATTCAGTTTTCTAAATCAGGGTTTCTCTCTGATCTTGTTGCCTACACTGACATCTATTCTTGTCAACAGTACAGCAACACATCCACAATAACCACACCTGTGACATTGTGTTACAAAAAAAAAAAAAAAAAAGGTCATGGGCCAATAGTTAAGCCACGGGCCCAGCACAGCTTACAGCTTATATGCCCCCAGCGACCCTGGTCACATTTAGAACATCTGACTGCATGATGTCTGGGTCTGTGCAATGCAGCAGGGTTTTAGAGTCACAAGTGTATATAGACACTATTTAAATAAAGTCTTAGTCATCTAGTTTTCTAGAATGAGCATCTAAGTTCACATCAGTTCCTCTAGTTTGGACAGCAAGCCCATATCATGGCTCTAAACAAGGGTAGAATTGAAAATCCTTAAAATGCATGAAACATCGATGTATAAGCAGTGTAAGCAGCCTTTCAGTGAAGCTGAAGTGCTGCAAACAACATTTTCAGATTTATGTTCCTGCTAATTAAATGTTTTGAGCAAAAGACTGATTTTAACCATATATACTAATTCTATACATTGTCTTTGATAGGTTTCTAAATGTGAACTGCTGCTGCAGTATTATATAATTTGATCATTGTTACTATGACAATAATTAAAGTAATCACAGTATACTTGTAAGTCAGACTAGGAGTAATGTAGCTTAAGCCTTCTTTATTTCTTGGGATACACAGTATCTGAATGTTGTTATGTGGCAAAAATCTAAACACTATAAAGTTTTATCACTTTCTAGCTGTAGAAAGACTTGTTTAAGTAAATGTGTGTTGACTGCTGGCATGTGTAAAAATCGCTGAGGATCAAGTGCCAATAAGGTCACAAGGACAGATTTTTGGCCTTTACCGGACGCTATTATCACAAAAAATACAAAATATATTTGTTTCCCAGACATGTTAAGAAAAAGGGCTGTTTGACCATGTTCACAACATAGTGTGCTGGCATTTAAGTATAGGCATGCAAGTGACGTTCAGACTACAATCTGCTCCATATGCAGCAGTCAAAACAATCATAAAATATACCTAATCCATTTATGTCAGCTGACACAGACTGATCTCTGGCTGTCACTGTTAGCAGATGCTCCAGTCTGCAGTGTACTTAATTTACGTCACTGCTAGAACACTAACATTTGCTCTGCCACGCACACCATCTTTCAATCTTTATGTTTTTAATTACACTTTCCTGTATCGAACTCTTGCTGCAAACCAGTCAAATTATGCTCTACAATTGATAACATTAAAATGATTTCCGTTAATTTCATTAGAGATATACAGTCACCAAAAATAGAAAAGTGTCAGACCAGGGGAGGGGTATGAATATTGGATTTTTGAGGTGAATGTCATTACTCATATTTGATAACAATATATTGGCAGACATATGAATCAATTCCAATATATTTGCAATAAGTTTATATCAGGAGAATCATCTGTCTGGCTCTGGCTGCAAAGACATTTCAGATAACTCGCACAGACCCACTCAGACAGTCTGCTGACACAGGTTTGACCAGCATCACAGTTATGGACTGAATAGTGTATTACTCAGCTTTCTTTGATTTCTACAACCACATAAATATCCCATAACATACACTAAAATGCTCACTAGAGCAGGGAGCGCCGTCAGTCGCTCGGTCTATGAGCCACCATTTTCTGTTGACAAAATGTGCTTTTCAAAGCTGGTAGTTCTTGCATAGGGTCGCCTAAGTTCACACTTTCATTGCACATTATGATCAAAGTGCCCTTCTCCTACAGAACTGGATGGGTGCACCTAACCTGTCTTTTAAGAAGCTAGCCTTCTCCAGCAAATAAATCAGTCTTGCCAGGTGGAATTGAATGATTTAGAGAAAATCTCTAACTGCAATTTTCCTGACAGACATTACAATCTGATTTGCTTTATTTCAATATTCACTGTGCAATAGATTTAAAACATGATGGAGTATTACCACATGACATCATCAAATGTGTGACTGTCACACAAGAAGGATGACATACATTTGTGAAACCACTGACATGAGAGGAAACTCTGGTTAGATGTGAGTCAATACCTGAAGTGTCCTTGGGCAAGACACTGAACCCCAAGTTGCTTCCAATGGAAGATAAACACCTTGTGTGAGTGTGTGCATGAATGGGTGAATTAGAAAAACACTGTAAAGTGCTTAAGGTTAAAGAGGTGTTATATAAATGTGGACCATTTACATTCTGGCACAACAAACTGGAGGGGGCAGTCCTAACACTCACTTTTTAAGTCGTACACAGGAAGTGTAATATATATATATTTCTTCCTTGCAAAGAACAGTGTTCTACGTTGCTCATTCTAATCTGCTCATTTTCAAATTTCTTTCTGCATAATGGCATACATAACAACATGCTGCTTTTGTCCTTCTATGATTCCCTCTCCATGTGAGTCATGCTGCAAGCATCAGCTTTGTCTGATTATATTGGCCTACTCCCTCTTTTCCTGTTGGTCTTAGGTCTCTTACTCCTCCCTTTTCCTTTCACCCTTTATCTGTGCCTCCCTACATTTGCCCTTTGCCTTATTTTCAGTTGCATCTCCCTGTCTATCACACCATCATTTGGTGCACTTGTTCCATGCAGTGATTGCATCTGACATCATTTATATAATGGGTTTACAGCTCTTGCCGCTCAGAGGGGAATTACTGGCATACCTGAATATTTCCCTGCTAGCTTAGGAGTCAATGTCTTTTTTTCCTGTACCCTCTGTTATTGGTGTATCTATTTACCATTCCTTGGCTGTCTGCCTCCCCTGGCAGTTTGAAGCACTCTGTGTAATGTCAGGAACACCTCCCCATCAGCAGCTCTACACTGCAAGCAAGTCGTTTTGATCTGCAGTTCACACAGTTTCATCCTCAGTCTTTTGAAATCTAGGTCAGCTCTATTATTTATTAATTGCTGTTTCACAACTCCCTTTTCTTCCCACCGCTGCTCTCAGAGATCCAGCTTAGCTACAATGCAGAATCTCCTTCTATGACTTCTGCTGTTGTGTGTCTAATAACATCCTTTGGGGCTCCTAAGGAGGCTGGCAGGATTAATCAAAAAACAGAAGATTTCCAGAAAAACTTCCTAATATTTTTTCAAGGGAAAAAAATCCTAATAACTACATTGTGATATATCATAATTTCTCAGTGTCTTTTATATGCACTGATCTCTCAAAATACTGGCACATTAATAAAAACAGTGTAATCAAGCTTGCTCTCTATTATGAAAATAAGAATAAATTTGACTTGTGCTTCACATTTTACATAGCATTTGTTTGATTGGCTAATAGTAACAGCAAAGTCAAGGAGGAACTATTTGTCATTTGTTTGACTACCATACTACTGTAAAATACTCCCAACTGTCCGTATGATACACAGTACTTTAGAATGACTACTGACCTTTGTCATATCCTCAGCTCCTCCCAGAGTCAATGGTGGCCGGTGGGGTGAAGGCCTCATCAGAGACTCTGGTCCCATCTCTAACCGGGGCCGTTTGATCTCTGCATAATCCACCTCTGATTGGCTGGCAGGCTCTTGTAGGTAGATGTGCTCGTAGCGGATATGCTGCTCTTGTCCCCTGCAACAGAATAAATATAAATGTAGCAGAAAAACTACAGAAAGCTTCTGAACAATCTAAACACACAATAAGCAACAGTCATCTGTTATTAATATAGGTGTTGTGATGATAAGCCTTTTATGCCACAACAATTATCAATCAACAGCCAATGAAATGAGAGCAGCATTTTCCCTGATATTTACCACTGCTAGGACTGTAGATGTTTTTGAGCCTTTTCAACTGGCAAGTGGAAACAGTTAATTCATTTTAGGACACCTTTAAATTTATTGAACAAATTCTCCTTCACCCCAGCTGTACTTTGACATAAATGCTAAAAATGACAACTAATGTTAGTTGCTGAATTTTAGCAGGTTAAGCATGTTAACATACCAAAGTTAGCCTGGATGTACACACTGATATAACAAAACTGTCAAATTTGAATGTCTTTGACTGGGCTCAATTGCTAAGGTGCTATGGCCAGACAAGTAGGTCAGAGCATCTCCAAAAAGAAAAGGCTCGTCAAGTGCTCCTGTGGTAAGAATACCTACCGACACTGATCCAATACAAGATAAGCCAGAAAATCAGCAATGGGGTATTGTGGGACATGTCTGATCATACAAGATATAAAGGATCTGTCAATGTCTACGTGTGTGATGTGGGGAACATTCAGAGGTCGTAACTTGGTAGTTGGTGCTGTTTTAGTGGCGCACAAAGTACCAACAGTCAATTAGGCAGGTATGATCATGATGTTTTGGCTCATTAGTGTATATTGGCTATTAATTTAAAGCACAGCATAGCTCAGGTACAGCTGACGCAGGTGAATTAAAGCTTAGACTGATGAAAGTGGAGCCAAATCAGATAATGTATGAGGGAACAACTTGTCCCAAGGAACAAGAGAGTGTGAAAGTCTGACAATTTGATCATGATCTCTACCTGAAATGCTAGAACACACAGCTCAATAACAGAAAACATCCTGCCAAAGCATACTCAAGGGAATGTGGAAAAAGCAGAATGAAGCATAATCAATTAACTCAAAGGACAGTAGACAAAAGAATCTACTAGGCCCTATGTACAAAGTGAAACTGATGCCATAAGTTAAGTAATCTGAGATCAATGTGAGGCAAAACCAATCGTCTACACAAGAGACAAGGATTGGTGCAGGCTTGTCTATACATGACGACCTAATCAAAACCCATTTATTTAGACTACATGTAACTACACAAAGAGACATTTGTACACGAGCACAAGATGACAGTAACAGCCTGAGATCAGGCTGACCTAAATCTTTACTGTTGTGTTCAAGGCACACACAAACGCCAGCTGGCTTGATTTGGTTCAAACAGAATCATCGTCAAGTAATCACTGAAGGCTTTTTTTCTGCAAAATGGGAGCATACAATGGGTCACTCAGGACTGGGAAGTGGAAAGAAGGGGAAGCAAGAAAATTGGAAATGGTGACTCACTACCATCTAATGGTTTTAAATATAGCAGCATATTGTGGACAACTTCTTGTGTGGGGTTTTACAGGCAGTGGTACACAGTCAATGCTACAAACACAAAGCCATGAAGTGCTTTGTTTAGAGTTGCCGTAGGAACTACAACACTCCCCCTGGGGTTTTCCCCTACTATAGAAAGCCTAAGGTGTAGCATTTGAGTGTTTTTGCAGAGTGCCTCAAGTCAAATGAATGTTAAAAGGTATTTAGGTGACAGTTCAAAATTGAACAATGGCGAGTGTTCTCTGTGCTGACGAAAAAGAACAACAAAACTGAGAGGTGATCTGATCTCAAACAGGAAGGTAAACTCGCAATATAAAAGGTGAATCAACAATCAGTGTTTGGACAAACATTTGTCTGATTAGTGTGGGACAGATTCTTATCACTATGCTAATCAAACAGCTGACTGGACAACACTTTGTACTGTCAACTCTGGATGTAAATTACAACCATCAACTAGAGTAAGAAAGTTGCAAGCCAGCAGTGTAAACTTTTAATAAGGGTATAATTCTTGTGGATATTAACAACAGTGATAGTAGATGGAAGATATAACTAATGCAGCCTACTTTTGTTTTCACAAAAATTGCTAACATAGCCACATAGATATTCCGTACAGAATTAGACTAGCCAGCAAAGCTTGAGGACATTAAATTCTAAAAGACATTTACAATTTAAAAAAAAAAAAAAAATGTTTTCACATTTAAAAAAAATAACAATATTCTAATAAGCTGTTACCACCATAACATACACAAACCTAGACTTAGCGTTAGATAACAGGCTACTTTTGCCCAATTCCAATTACACATTAATGGCACCATTAAACTCATTAGTACATCGAGGGGAAAAAAAACAGCAACAAGCAAGAGCAAACTTGCAAAGGGGACTGTGCAGTCAAATGACAGATACCAAATGTTAACTGCATTCGCTACTTGGATCTGGGAAATTTTATTAGCCCACTTGTAAATGGCTGTCTGGTCTTTCTGAGGGAACTGTTTCCTCACATCTGCCCTGGAGGCCTGATGCAGAATGTCAGTGACTTTGCTGCCAGTGTCAAAATGGAAGTGGCTTCTGAAGAGAAGAGGGAAAACACAACCATAATTGCTGGTCCAGGCCCACAATTGCCAAGTGTATGGTTTCTCTGTGCCAAAAAGCATGGAGCCCATCTTTGTCTAGTAAGGTGCTAAAGAGGGGGTGCAAAAATCGAGGCCATCCACTGACTGTACCAAAGTTATAAATAGGAGAGAAATGTCAAGTCACGTATGTGCAATGCGGAGCTAAAATTGCATGTTAAAAGGTTAAATGAGGTGTCGAGGAAAGAAATAGATTGTGGCTGTTTGTTTGTGTTATTGCCTAAACAGTACCTTGGAAAATAGTGGGCCAAAATTATTACCCAGATGGTGTGCGACTACTCCCCCGGACATAATTTTTTCATTCATTCAGTCGAATACTTCCTCATCTCCATAGAGGGCTGGCACTTACATAATCCCATCATCAAGCTCTGACTCTCCCTCTCTCTCTCCCTCGTTCGTCCCCCCCCCTCACCCTCTTGTGAGCGTGCAGAATAATCTGATCCCTGGGGAGGATTTGTCTGGAGGATGAGAGAGAGAGATGTGTGTGGAGGTGGGGTGAAGCATGCAGGGGGAGAAGGAAGGGGGCAGCGCATCCCAACACCCTACAACGACTCCATTACTTTCTTACTGGCTTGGGCCCCCACTATGACAAGAACAGAGATCATGTACGCTGATAGTAGGCTATTATTGTGAAAGCGCTACAGTGTTTGTGTTGCTGCCAATCTCTTCGTTGCTCCCCAGAGGAGCAGCTATGCAGCTGTGCACGGCACAGGGGTGGCTAACAGAGAGAGACGCCTGGCTAAGTGCACCACAGCTGGGATGAATGAAACTGAGAAAGTGCAGAGAAGAGAAGGGACAGCGGGTGGAGTCCAAAAACTTAATGCAAAATGTGTTCAAGCCCTAAACTTTTCTGTCCATGTCGCTGAACGAAAAACCACATTCCCCAGTGGCCAAAACAACATGAACAGTAATACTGACAAAATGCATTCCAGTATCCACATAAATGCTGGATACTGGAATAAATGAAATCTGTTTTTTAGAATTCAATCTGTCTTGTCAGTTGTGGAGAAGGGAAGGCGAACTTTGGGATACAAGAGACTTTGTGGCTTTTTAGTAGAGGTGAGAAAAGCAAACAAAGCCTTAAGGCGCTGTCATTATTTTTTGGGTTGAACCAAAGAAGGGTAATATGACAATTCCAAATGGAATGCCATGAAGAAAAAAACTACAAGAACTATGAACACAAACGATAGCAATACATTAATGAATTCAGTTATAAGGCATTACTAAAATCATCTAACTGCACATATAGATATACCAAAACACTCAGATTGTTGCTTTGATAACCATTTACTACATTAATTAACAGATAAGTAAAACAATAACCCCAGTCATTCTACAAACCACCAGCACCAGATTTGTTTTCACTCTCAGTTCTGGCCAGAAAGAAACTCTGTTAAGTGGTTACACTGCCTTGTTATGCTTGCTCTAAAATGTATTCTCTCTCTTTCTCAAGAAGCCGGGATGATCTCAGACAGATGGGAAGAGGCGGAGTGACTGAGATATTGCCTGGAGTAAAGAGGAGGATGAAACAAACAACTAGCGCAGTGGTTCACCAGTGATTATACTGTTGTGGTTTTCTGACCTGTAATTAGGGTAAATTTGGAGTATTAGCTAATTCCATGTTTTCACCTTGCCTTCAGTGCAGACAATTAAGGACTAGATGAAGGATACATAGTTCTGTCATCCTGAGAAACAGATAATGGCATCCTTTAAGAAAAAACACAGTTTCTAAGGCCATATTAGCACTCACACTCTCTGTCAGAATGTGAACAACCCTGAGCTTGCTACAAATGGAGACATGGTGTGCAGAATTACTCAGACTTATGAAAAGACAAGCACACATCTTAGCACAGAATAGATTGAAGGATTGCCAAGGCCAGAATTACACTATTCAGAGTCTGAATGAGAACATAGAATGAGGGCTTCAAGCTGGATTCTAAGGCCTCTAAAGGAATGCTGAAGGCCTGATATATTCCACTGAAAGACTCCCCACCCCCAGATGCCTGCCAGTAAGACCAGTGGTTCACAGTCTGCACAAAGAAACGTGGGCAAACTGTCTGTAGTCTCCCTTTCTGATATGATGGTTGTTTTTTTTATCTATTAAAAAAAAACAAATTCACTGCTCCGCTGTAGAAGTTGCACAATGCATCTGTCTTGCAGAAGCATCGAGTGAGTCAACTCACAGAGAGTGCCAAAGCACCAGTGACTGAATGAAAGGTGTCAGTAAATCAGGAGCTGGTGGGTAGCAGTCGAACTGTGTTGTTTATTTCTGTATCAACCCATGACCCACTGTTCCCACACTGTAGGCTAGGCTAATAACTGTTAAACGGGGCCAACTCACAGCACTGTGCTTTACAATGAAGACCATAATCCTATCTGATTGATACTTAAAGACCCCAAGACAACACGCAACAACCCACCACTGCTACAGAGTCATTCTACCATCTGCTGTCTGCTGTTGTAACTCCATTGTAGTCCAGACACAAGATAATTTATATTTTTGAAAGACATCTCCCACTCTGCATCTGACATAATATGCATGGAGCAAATATCTGCCCGTGAATTTCTAGTAAAATCTTCCAAGGTTTTGTACTCCTTGCATGTTTTAACATATGCAAGAAAATCGGCCATGACAATCAACTGAGGAGAAAAAAAATATTCTTGTGACTTATCCTCTGCATCATGCAAAATTCATATCATGCGCATACATTATTCATAAGTACTCATCAAGTCTCATCCTCAAAAAAGCACGGCTATATAAATAATAAAGAACAGTGGTAGGTACAAGACCTGAGTCTCCAGAGACAAAGTACTATTCATACAATGCTTTGCCCGACTTACTGTTGGTCTATTGAAGATGGAAAAACTCTGCAAGCTCCATTGCCCTGCAGAGCCGTTTAACACAACATTACAGAAGAACGGCTTGCGGATGCCAATTACATAAGGATTACACTGGGGGAGGGTTAACAGGCAGAGGCTTTAGTAGAATAATACTGCATAAAAATTCAGCTCGCATGAGGCTTCCACTGAGCATGCTCTGTCTCTCAGTTGTCAAAACTCAACCAGGATAGATACATTAAAGGGGCAATACCACTTAACCAGCGCATTCACAGATCAACACTCAGTTGGCCGCACCTTCGCTGCATGACATACCTCAGTCTCCCACATTTGCTGACTCTCAGCTATCTCTAAATAAATTTTTTAAAAATTTGCAGTAATAGTATTGGACAACAACAACAAGAAAATATTCGCATTTGGTATAAAAAAAAAAAACATAAAATCCCCTAAACCCCAGCAGTAGAGAATGCTGATAAAAATAAAACAATGCTACAACTCTGTATTTTAAGCTATAGCAATTATTTTCATTTAATTAACTTTTGTTCATTTCCTTACATGCACTGATCTATATCTGTATTGTAACTAAATAAACAAACAAACACATACATACATATAACAGCCCTCAGAAAAGCAGGTAGTATAAAAATTGCAATTTAATAAAAATACACAAGGAATCTAAACACAGTGCCATTTAGGGGGGAAAAAAATGTTTTTCACAAGAGAATAGACCTTATCTAGTATAAGCAGGGTGCTCCTACCTTTCATTCCCAGGCTGGAACTCTGAAAGTAAAGAGGGCCGACGGCGATGGGGCTGGGCCAGGTGGGAGCTATAGTCCCTGGCATGATGAGAGTGGTAGTCAACCAGTCCCACTTCCTGGAACACAAGCAACAAGAAGTTGTCAGCATACCAGAACCAGAAATATTTCATTTATTCACTTCTCCTTGGAAATGCTGCGAAGACCCCAAAACAGTAAAAACATTTTAACATTTTCCTCCATTTCCTGCCTTGTATCTTTTGTAATATCCCGTCTTCTTCTCTCCAGCTCTCATTTCTCCCTCTCTTTCCAGTTGTTTCTCAAACAAGTGGGGAAACGAATGCAGTTACTGTAAACGTGCACCTCTGCCAATTTAGGGATTGCAAGACACAGTCCATCAACCCTCATCTTCTCCTGAATGTGTTGACAAGAGGGAGTGGTAGGATTAACTACAGGTGCAGCTGTGAAGAACTTGGGGGGTAAGCCTTGGATTGTTGAGCCATTCAATAACAAAATAAGCCTTGCAAACACTGGAGGTCACTGAATGAACTTTTACAACAGCTTGAGGCCTCTTCTTTAAACCACAGACAGCTCTGTCCCTCATGGGCAGACGGACATAATCTTGATAATTAGGAGATGTGAGTGGAAATAATGGGGAAGACCTTAATGTGACTCCACAACGACAACATGAACTTTCAACTCAAACATCTAATGAGCAACCCTTTCTGGGTTCACAACATGCAACCTGGGAAAGTTTCTATTGGAAAAATAGCAACGGGGGGCCTCTATGGTGAGGCCCTCTCCAGCGGTTCTGAGTAACGCTTTGTTTACAAAATATCCACCAAGCAGGCAGAACCACAGTAACATCCCGAGGGCAGTTTCACCAAAAAAATATTGCGGCACTCCAGGTGGTGCCATTAAAACGCATTGTGTGTCAGGCCTCTTACCGTGTGTGCCCGTTGCAGCTGCAGTGGTAGAGTGGCAGGGTTTGGCAGGTGCCGTGTGTCCACAGTCCTCCGGCCCGGCGGCACAGACTGGGGATGAGAGGACATGCTGGCACAGCCGCTTCCTCTACAGACTGGAAGTGGGTGTGGCTGTGGTGCAGTTGCTGCACATTATCGGCTGTTTCATTTAGCCAGTAACCTGTAAGGAAAAAACACAAGATATTTCAAGTTGAGCGACTTCACTGGAACTGCTCTGGACGATTCGATACTTGCAGAGAACAGTTAATAAACTTGCAATATGCGTCACTGTTGCTTAAAAACAGTTGGATATTTTCTAACTCACACCTCCAGAGTAGCTCGAGATTAAAATGTGCATCTCTCTCTCTCTCTCTCTTCCGGATATTAGAATGTCATCACCTCCCCACCACAGCTGCTTCCCCCCCTTCCCGCCTCAATTGCTCCTAGTAAAGAAGTGAGAGCCCCTGCACCTGCTAGACACAACCCCTCCTTCACTGCTTACTGAATGGCCCACTGTCCTAACACTGAGGACCACAGACAGAGACCAGCCAAGTCAAGCAGCTAACCGGTAAAAATACTCAGAGTTTGATGGGGTTTTAGAAGCAACGTAAATAACTCATTGCCAGATAGAGATGTAGGCCTGCAGAGTAAGGCACTCGATTTTAACTCCAGATGACGTTATTTAAACCAGAGTGGCCTCATCTACAAGGTGTGTGTCATAGATCAACGAGGAACGATGATATAAGTGAGTTAAAAACAGCCAGGCAAACACACAGACAAATCATAGCTATACTGATAAAAATTAAAGATAATGCGGGGAAAAAAGGAGGTGGACATATGGAATTAGTTTCCACCCCTCGGTGGGATGAAGGGAATCGTGAAATTCTACAGTCTAGACAATGTTAACTCTGTCCAGCCTGGTTACTGCACCATTATCAGGCACTCCGTGGTGTACGAGTACTGGTGACATGTGTCCCTGTAACTGCTCCCAACACAGAAATTAGGACTCCTGCCATTTCAATGGGTCTCTGACTAATGACGCCTCTCTCTCATAGCTCATGTTTCAGCACTGTGTGAGGCACATAACAAGAGGCACGGTGGCAGAAATACGGGCTCTCGACATGGCACGGATCGAAATCTTGACAAGATAGCAAAGTGCTCTAAGTGCACTGCAATTTTGTTAACTGAATAGGAGCACCAACACCAATGTGCTAACCTTTCAAAACAAGTCCTCAGGCACTTTATTGCTAGATGACAATGAATCCATTTTAAAATAAATACCATGTAAGTATGAATTACAACAACAATTATTTAATAACCACAACAACTCATCAACATATCCACTGAAAGGTTGTTTTCTACATTAATCACGTTACAGCTGAAAGAAAACCTAACTACTTAAATGATAACAAAAATTCACATTAAAAAAATACAGCCTAGATGCTCTGTAGGACTCCATTATACATTTTTGTACATTACTAGTTCATTTTATGGCCTTAGATTGATCTTGCCATTTCTTCATCCTGATTAGCGTGACTTTTTTCAACCACTTTGATCTGTCAGAGGTAGGGAAGGGAATCAGTAGCATTTTAGAGATACCAGTAGTCTTACCGATATTCTACCTTTATTTAATTTAAACATTATACAATTTCTTACAAGGCACACTAATGGTAAATGAGCTCTTTATACATGTATTTTATAAAAACTGCAAAGTTGTTAAGTTAATCTGTACATAGCTACTATAATGTGCAAGAAGTGCAAAATCAGTCAGCCTTTGAGAAATGTCCACGTAAGCCCTGTGCGTTTTTCTGTGTTTAGCTTGAGCGGTTATGTGACATATCCACACAGCAGACGCGTACGCTAATTATAGTGTGACTGGAACCATATGCACGTCCACTCTCCACGTTCAAAGTCTGGACCAGTAAGCGCACACAGATGTAGAAACCATGACTTAGCCTTTATGGTCTTTATTACTGTCTGTGAGATCTACTGATAATGGTCCATCTTACACATGCTTGTACAGAAAAACAACTTGCAGAGAGAGGCTCATGTGTTAATAGCAACAATTAAATATATCCCCACAGCTAGTTGTGATGCTTTAAAACAGGTAACTCATCAGATGCTTAAGAAAAGCGCCATACTGTTCAGAGTGTTGTAATGTTAGTTAACTGAAGAGTTGTTTCATCTGTGAATGAATGCTACCCTGACTTTGGTCAACTGGTCAAGCTGGAGAGGAGAGGGCTGACTGCAGAGCCAGAGGAGATGCAGGTCACTCTGTCCACAACAATGTGAATATGTGCTGTATATAGTCATTAGCCTGAAAACTAAAAGTCAACATTAGATCAAAGTCTCAGTCAGTGATGGTCTATAAACAGTGTAATATTAGCTCACTGGCACTAACGTCAGGTCAGTTACCTCTTTTAGTGGCCAGAGTTCCTCATAGTGATTCCTCAGTGTCCTAATCGGGACAGGTTGAGTAATCACCTCTGCAACCAGTAGTAAACAAGTACTTTTTATAGCACTATGAACCTGAGCCCAGATATACCAGAAGGTGTCTACATTGTTGGCATAGTATAACTAGTGTTAGAGTGCCAGTGTGCCAGTCTCTATTGTCTGACTCTAATTTTGACTCTTCTTTTTTTCCAAGCACAAAGAGGGGCCCTATCTAACCTTCCTTCCTGCTCGACTGTCACAAACACAAAGTGTCACTTGATTTCAGTTACGCAAAGGGCTCTATTACGAAAGGCTGAACATGGCACTGGTTGTAAGAAACAGTGGAGCTCTGTAAACATGGGCTCACAGAGGCCACGAGATGGGAAAACACGGCTGCAAGTCTCACACCAGCTAGAGACTGTGTCTTTGTGTCTAGCAGTCTAAACTGTGGCTTCAAATATTTTCAAGAAACTAGTGCACACTCAGTTTTTGGTTAGACAGACCTGAGTAAACAAACCACACAAAGGGAAGTCCTTGAGTAGACCTCATTGCTGATGAAATCTAGATTAAATAAAAACCTCACCATATTGACATAGTATGCAATATTCTCAACAAAAGGGCAGAAAAAGGGGCCAGGAAGACAAAGGGGGGTGAGATAAGCCATCCTACTCGGAAGCCTCTCTTTGATGACTGTCCAGTCCAGAGAGATTCCCCTGAGAAGGGGGAAAACAAGTCTGAAGGCAGTCACAAGATCCACAGAGGATAAAAAAAAAACCTGAATCAAGATGAGAGGACCAACACAATGAGAGGGCTTTGACACCAACTCTGAGGCGAATGGGGCCTTCCAGACGAGAGGCTAAACACATGCACTGGCACTGCTACAGACACCCACAGGCAAGTCGATGGCTCAGTGCCAAAACTGCAAATGAACTCAGTCACCTCACTCTCTCGCTCTAGCGTGCTTTCCTTCTCCACTCTCTTTTGCTCAAGTCTTTTGCACAGAGCAGAGTGGGCCTCAGCCTTCAGCAGCGCAAGCCAATATTTCATCCGCTTACCCCCCACCCTCCCTCTCCATTTTAGGAATGGCTGTGGAAATACTAGCACAGAGCACACAGACGGCTTCCAGCCTGCCAAGGAGAGCAGCAGGCAGACTTCAAACAACAGTTTAATTCTACTGACATAAACAGTTAATCAAATCTCTGTCTAGTCTGACTTGGTAGCTTGACAATCAAGCTCTAAAACAGAGTATAATGGACTCAACAGCTTGGTCTCATTCTTTACTGACAAAATTAAGATAAGCTATAAGTTCCTTCATACCAGATCTGTACTATCCTTGTGTCCATTTTAAACAAACTCAATTAGCATGATATAATTTGATCCTATCAAGCACATAACCTTGGAGAACATTGTGCAACATCCGAAATTCTCTTGTTTTTATTGTCTACTGCCTTTTTTAAAACAGTTTTTAACTACATGGCTTTAGATCTTCCGCAAATCCACAACATTTCTCTACTGTGAGGGTATTTCTAACTGGGAGTGATAAATCAATGAAATGACATTTTCACATAATCGGCACTGATTATTTGTTAGAGGAATGGTTAACAGGGGCTAGGTACCACAGCTATTGGGTCGTTTTTTATGGTGCGGAGTCATGATTCCAGTTTAGCAAGCCTCGCCTCTAACACTGCACACTATATTACATACAAATATTCTTATTGCTAAAGGAGGCAAAAGAAGAAGTAAATGTTGTTCATTCAGTAGGAGGGAGGAGATCCAGAGGGATAGACAGAAGTTATTTCTATCTTCTAAGAGAGTGGACCTGAGACAGTATGTTAAGTATACGTTAAATCTAAAATTAGCTACAAACATTACAGGGATGCGTCTCATCTGCCTTTTTTTTTGGTATTGTTAATATTTTATTTTATTTTGGTATCTGTTTTCTGCTTCTTTGCACCAATGGACCAAGTCAAATTCCTGGTGATGTAAAAATTACTTGGCAATAAAACTGATTCTGATTCTGATTCTGATTCTGATTCTGATCTCCAATTCCTAAGTAAAATTAAATGGATATGAAGAACAGTTTGTTTTGATGGTTTCCTGTTAGCAGTTCAACCTCACTAGAGCACCAACACTGTTATTGTTGAGGTTTGGAATAACATCCACTTAAACACAGACAACAGAAATCTGTGTTATTGGATTTCCGAGTTCCATTCAACATGGTTGACCACAACATGTTAGACTGGAAAACTGGATGGGACTTTCTGGCACAGTGTTAAACTGCTTTGAATCCTATTTGAAGAATAGAAAGCACTTTGTTCCAAATACATATCTGAGCATTCATAAATGAGATGAAGACATTTACATGCTCCTGTTAGATCAAATAATGGAACATAATGAAATATCCTGTAATGACACACAGATTTAGATGACGGTATACATGTACATCACAGGCACCGAGTAGGTGATCTGGACATATGAACAACTGGACGTCCCCCAATGTGTCCGATATACAAAGACAGAAGTGAAATAATTGTTCTAAGAAGAATGATTACACTTGTATTCAATTTCATTCTTGGGGTAGTCACAGGCTCCAAGGTAACGTTTAACATCCATATTAAGACAACAAATCTGCCCACTATCACCCTAAGAATATATCAAGAAGTAAAGAGACTCCACTTGTCACTGCATTTATCTTCATGGGACTTGACTACGGTAACGCTGTCCTTTTTGGTCTCTCTAAAAAGGTAAAATTCACTGCAGCTTATTCTGAATGCTGCTGACAGAGTCCTCACTAAGAGCAGAAAAGTGGAGCAAATCACTCCAGTTCTCACCTCTTTGTACTGGCTTCCTGAGTGTCAAAGCATTAACTTCAAAACCCTACTGTTGGTTTAAAAAGCACGGAATGGTTTAGGCCAAAATACAGTTTCTTAGGTCATCTGAGTCATCTGGGACAGGTCTGCTTGCTGTCTCCAGAGTAAAACCTAAATATGGAGAAACTAATTCAATTTTTATACTCCACATACTTGGTCTGCTCTCAGTTCAGTTACATAGGGACTCAGCACTTTTCTGTTTGTCACTTTTGTTTGGCATTTTATTAAGTTACATTTGGGATATTTAATTCATACTCTGGATTGAGCTGTAATTTTTACTAGGGCCCGACCAATTTATCAGGGGGCAATTAAATCGGCCAATTATAGCCCTTTTCAAAATAATCTTCATCAGTCGGAGTTTTGTCAATTAATCGTCGATATATTCTTAATTTCTCATAAAACAGTAAATGCTGTTAAGTGTCACAGTCACTTTCGTACATTAATTTTGTACAATTTGATTTTGTAAAAAGACAAATATTCTCCATGGCAAAAGCATGTGAAAAACACTGAAGCAACACCACGAAAAGCTCCGATTTTGCTACTGCGTGTTGTAAACAAGTAACTTGACTCGCGGCAATGACCAAGAACTAAGATAGCTTACCACCGTGTAGCAGTAAGATCACTCACTCTGCTGCAAATTCTGTAACCAGAACAGCACATAGCGTGCTCACTCTGACGGTTTTTCAGAGAGCTACAGAAAACAACTTTTTAAACTTTTCATCCAACTTTTTAACTAACTTATTAAACTTAAATTTTTATGAACTTCTTCTCATCAAGTCATGGCAAAGAAAATAATAATGGAGGATGAGAAAATGTGATTTAACGTTAAAGGGCATCAGAGGGCTGCATAAATAATGGTCTGCCAGTAACTTCACTCAATATGTTGCGTAACACAACACAGCATGGCCTAAATCTAAAGATAAATTCATCAGTACAACTGGTAACTATATTCATGCATGCTTCATAGAAATAAAAATGCACAATGCAAATTTAAAATAAAATACCCCACATTACACACATATTCGTTCAGAAAACTTTTTTTTTTCAACTGATGCATATTATGTTTAATGCCTTGTTGGCTGTTTTTGTACTTAATAATTCCTCTGTGTAAAGGACAAAGTGTTGTAAAACAGTAAAATGTCCTGCCTGTAATTCATATCGTTGTTGTTGTAAGCATTAAGGGACCAAAAAAGAAGCTAATGTATTCATTAATATTTTTAAAGTAATCAGTCGATTAATCGGTTATCTGATTTTTTTTTTCTTTAGATAAATGTCCCATATTCTATTTTAGATTCTTATTTTATTTAAGATTATAATTTTGTCCTGTAAAAGCCTATTTCTATGTGTTTTTAAATGGCCTTCAGTTTCATATCTATCTTGTCCTGAAGCATTTTATATCAAATGAAAAGCACTTTGTTTTGCCATGTTGTTGAAAGATGCTGTTTAAAATAATCAACTTGCCTTGCAGCACATTTTTGACAACAGCCTTGATAGCATGGCTTGGCCCTTGATGGGACCAGGAGTTTTATGACTGCAGTAGCAATACTGCACTGTTAATTATACACCCATAAACATATTTTGAAGCTTTTCTACACAGAAAACACACAGTCGAGGTATTAAGCTGTCACCAAGGGCTTCTATTTTTATTAATATGACCGTCAAAAGAGATGGTGGTTCCACTCAAATGAGTCGTCATGAAAACGTAATGGGCCAAAGGCTTGGTCTGGGAACAACATGAGAAGTTTACAAAGCAGTGCCCTAGACAGCACAGCTCATGTGAGGAGGGGCTGCTAGGACTCTCAGCCTAGGAATGTGGCACCCTGTCAGGTTTCATAAGGATTTATCTCCCTGGAGCCTCATTACTGAAGGGCCCTGGACAAGGAGGCTCTCGCTCGCTTACCCTTTCAATCAGTCACCCTCAACCTCAATGGTGAAGTGCTCAGAAACACTATACATGCATGCAAACACTTGCTTTTCAAAGGATTTTCTTTTTTTTTTCTTTTTTACTTCCAAGTATGGGTGGTCCAGTTTATATTTTCAGAAGAAGTTACTGGCTATTGATTTCCAAACACCTTGCAAAATAATGCATTAATGTAATATATTTAAACACAGGTGCTTGTGGTCTTTTCCACCAGCATTTATTCAGTCTTTCATGAAGCCAATTCTGCTGTCTTACAGCTAATATTGAGGTACATAAGCACTGGCTTCAACACTCATCTGTAGTTGCTGGCTGCTCTATTCCCACTCTTTGCCTCCCTCGGCATTCACCCAATTTTAACATGGAAACAAAGCTCTTTCAATTAATCCACTGAAGCTTCAGTATTGGGTCCAAAGAGGTTTTTTGAGGTCATGGTGCAGAAACAAAGTCAATATACATGGTAAGCCGAGCTCAAAATGACACAGTGGAAATATTTATACCTCACTCATTTTATGTTTTCTCAAAAATATCCATGAAGTTATTTGCCATTACCCAGAGTGCCATGCAAAGACCGTCTGATTTCACTGCTTTCTGTGCAATAAAACCTCACTTTTTAAACTCTTATATGACCCACTCCTCTTGGCATGTGTCGACAGCACCATGGGAAATGTCAAACCAATCAAAACAGTAAAGTGCAGAGGAGGAAGCCACAGTAGAACAGCCAGTAAAAAATAGGAAGGTGATCGCAAACACCAACAGCAGAAAGAAAAAACATACAGATCTGCCAAACTCTAGCGCAAGGCCGCTTTCTCTGCCAAGCGGTAACATCTAAGAGAACGATGACAAGGCGGGCAACTTTTTTTTTTTCTGCTAGATACATTAACATCAAAAAACAGGATTACAACACAAAATCAATGTAGCTCAGAGGTCACAACACAAGATATCCTACTGTGGGTGTGTGTTTAATGTCAAACATAGCTTTCTAGAAGAATATGAAAAACATTGTGCATAACATAATCTGTTTTAGTTTTGCAAATGAGAAACAATTTAATACTTAGAAGAATCTCCAAAATCTTTAAATCCAAACAAATAAGGTTCTCCCCCTCACAGAGGTAAAATACAATGCTAGGTGACAGAGAGAGGCTATAAAAGGCAGCATGTGATATAATTATTGCTTGTGTGCCAGCTTGATATATAGCGTAGCTCCTGGCAGGCAGGTGGCTGGGGCAATACTATTAGTACCAAACACTGAAAGAACATCCTGCGCACCCAAAGCTGATCTTACCTTACCGCCGCTCAACTTTCACATAGGAAATTTGCGGTCACAACACACAGTCAGCAGCTGAAAACATTGTTAGAAAAGTGTGAACACCCACACTCAACTCTGACACAGTCGTAATTTGTCTGATGGAAAGAGGAACAACCATCTCCCTAAACCGCAACCTGTCACACCTTTCATTTTGAATCTGGCTGAACAACACTTCCCATCACACTAACAACAAAATGATTAGCACCTGCAGCCATGAGCAAGGAGTGAAAAACTAGAATAGTGATTGTGAAACTGAAAATGGAAGCAATATTGAGGTATAAACAATGTTCACATGCAGCACATAAATCCTTACTAATACTCATAATCTTTATCTAAAAGAACTAATGTAATGTTTTCCAAATGGTGTTAAGTAAAACACAAATATTTCCTTGACGGTTTAGTTTAAAAAGTTCCTTGAAAAAGTAGTTCATACTGTGTAATTCTGGTCTGAAAGAGTTTTATATATTTTAGTCAACAACATGCAGACACCCAGAGCTTTTGTCAAATGCCTTCCATATGATTTCTGCTAGTTTAAATGGGTTCCATATTCAAAGAACTGAAAAGTGAAAAATGTGTTTCATATGCATCTGATATACAGTGCAATAGTTTGCATCTAATGCTGCTCAGACATCCTTTCAGGGCAATATCTACAAGATGTGCACAGTAATTAGAGCACTACTTAACATTGTTGTGTTCTCAGCCAAGAAAAGGCAATTACAAGATGAAAATGAACCTTAAGTCATGTTCACACGTTTACAGATATTATACAAAACGCAGCTTTTTCATGCATTTTGACCTTTTGTCCACATGCATATGCAGTTCTAATTCACTGAAAAGGGAGCTTTTGGAAAATTCCTTTTAGATTAAAGGGTTCAGAAACTGCAGTGTTGACGTATACGTCAGCAAAACAGAGATTTAGGCTCATGACATCAGTGCGTGTGCTGTTATCTCCTTTGTTCAGGATGTGCAATTTGGTGCTCATCTAGCTAGATTTTTTACATGTTTATACATAAATGTACAGATGCTCTTCCACTATATTGTGAAAAAGGAGCATCAGAATCAGCCTACACACAGCACTCGCCCCTTTCTCACTGTAGCACTGTTGGTGTGTTCAGTATTTTGAGAACAAAGTACATAAAAGATACCTGTGCATACATGGACTAATCCTACTGTGTTAATTCTGTAAATGTAAAACTTGGAAAGATTCATCCTTCATGAACTGATCTGACACTGTGGTTTTTTAATTTGTTTATCTACATATAAGGACTAGCATGAGCACTGGTGCGCCGTCTGAGTCTACACAATTCCTCTGAAAGAATTTTTGAAAATCAAATACCAACTTACAAACGTCCGCAGTGTAAGATAGCCAATAAGTGTACCCCTTCTAAAATATACTCATCCTGAGTTGCATTTATGTATTCAAATCTCAAGTAGAACACAAACCCTTATGTCACTTGAGCAGATAGCTGAAATGATTAAAATAGAAGTATAGCTGTACTGTTAGACACATATGAGATGTAAAACTGAAAATTGCAGCTGAAATGTTTTCTGTGCAAACATAGCTTAAGCCAGATGGGGAAAAAAACAAAAAACAAATAACACAACAGCCTTTTGTCAAGTACTGATGAGGTGGCCATTAGCCCTATACTAGTGTAAAACAATATTACAGTCACTTATCAACTGTTGGACCAAAACAGAAATATGATGAACTAAAAATTTCAGAATTAAAAAATAAGTAACAAAAATCATACAGCATATTTCTATTTAGCAAATTGTATGCGCCATTAGCAATGCACACAGATTGTGAAGGTGAATGTCTGATAGGGAAGAGATGAGACAAAGGAGGGAAAGAGAGATGAGCGGTGCCATGGATTGGCCGTCCTGTACCTCCAGATGTGGTCATCCAGCTGTATCCATGCTGTACAGCAGAGCCACTATTGGATTTCCTGCCCGTTTCCCCGCTGCTGGCCGCCTCAGCGACAGTGTGTGAAATTACATAAGACTCGCCCCTCCCCCTCCCTGCTGGCCAGTGTAGAACTGGGGCCTTCACACATTGCCTCAGCCAACTATGACTCCCTGTAACCATGGAGGCAAAGGCACTCTACCAAAACACACTAGAGGATCTGAACGCTACTCCCTCTGTTCACAGACACACGCTGACACCAGTGAAACACATTTTACATAATTACTCTGATCAGTTCATTTTAACAAATAACAATCAACAACAATCTCAATTGTTCTTGACTCATGACTTCAATAACAAGTTTCTACCTACGAATGAGTCCTCTGAGATACACCCACATATAAAGCGCATCAAACCAGAAAACAGGAACCTACAACAGTAGAGTATTTGTGTAATTCTTCAATACTGAATATTGATGAAATGTTGGCTTCTGAGCTTTAAAAAAATTATCCTTGTTTAAAATTTTTATGCTGATTTACACAGAAATACATGTCCCACCAATTGTGCAGTAGTGATGAGCAATCTGCGCATTTGATCCAGAGTTTCAACTGTTGTGTAATAAACTGACACAGAAGTGTCACAATAGCAGAGGTCAGTCATGATACATGTAACTAGATAGACAGACTGACAGCTGACTGAACAAAGACGGTGGCCATCAGTGGTACATCCATGATTGGGATCCATGTTGCCACTAATACCATATTGGGTCAAATATAAAACATTGTTTTTAATGGAGATTCATATTGGAAGAGTGGGAGCTGTCTTATATCTGAGGACCTGACAGTTAAATCTTAACTGTTTGTATTATCACATGTTGTTTTTTATTGAAGATAGGACCAGACATCTTGAGAGCATTGATTTAAGGGTTTTTTTGTAGTCATAATGGTGCTGGGCTGGCGTGCACTGTTAACATGCAGGAGTTTCTGACTGCTCACTCTACATCTTTCACTGAAACAGAAAATATGTTTTTAATGCAGAAACGTAAGCCACAAACCCTACCAAACGGCCAAAAAAAAACATTTGTCGCAGATGAATTAAAAAATTGTAACCTGAAAAATGCTAACTCTCTGAAAATGACTCGGACAGGAGAGTAAAAATATGTGACTGATGAACTCCCTTCTACTTGGATTAATGGTATCTCAGGGAAACTTTTCCAACTGGATGAGTATAAGGCAATTTTGTATCCTCAGTTGTTTTTTAAGCAGCTGCTGTCTTGTCTCCTTGGAAAAAACAAATAAACCTGGTGGATTAGGTCCACGAGACATATATGCATCAGACCAAAAGACGATCCATTACTCTGTGGTTGGTTTGTACTTTAAGGCAAAGAATTTTTTATTAGACTGAATTATTCAGCCTCATTTACTTGTGTGGAACTATTGTTCTACTATGCCGACATTAAACTCCCACAAGGTTTAATACAGTTAAGTCTGGTCATTCTGAGGGTTTCAACTTAATTCAGTGCAACAACATAATACAATAGCGTAGCATAATAGATACATAATAGGTCGAAAGCACATGATTCCAGTCACTTTTAAGTACTTTGTATTACCTATGAAAATGGTGATTTCTCATTTCATTTTATTTGAATACAAATTCCATCATATACACTACACCATGGTAAAATGTTATAGATACACATAGGGTGTTAAGGTATGAAAACACAGATACTACCCAAGCTAACTAAATGCAATCATCACCAGTGCATTTAAATCGTCAAATCTCAAACAGATGAAGTCTGGATAAGCAAAGTTAACATTATTTACTAAGGTCACAAACGCGATAAACTACTTTATAATATTCCATTGTACCGTTATATGTTGCCAGGTGAATTGAACTTGCTACTGCTTATGTTGCAGTTTTACACTCTGTTTATGCAAAAAAAATAGTTCATAGCTGTTATTATGATGGAAATAATTATTTCTTGACTACTGATGCACAAAATTACTCTCAACAGATCCCCCTATTGCTCCGCTCTGTAAGACACAAGGTGACAGCTTTACTCTGTTGTGTAATGCCTCAACTTACGAATCCTTCTTTATTCTCTGTTGGGTCTCTCTTAAAGCCCACCTGATATTCAGCTCTCCATTCTGAGCAGAAGGAAATAAAACTGAGGAGTGCACTTGTCTGCTGAGCTGACCTACTTCCTCCGTACTGCTACTTAATTATTCAAGAGCTTTGAAATGTTCTTCTGTATGGCAGCATGCAACCCGAGTGCCTCTGTTTGCCCCTCATGATAGCAGCCTCACAGAGCTTCCATTTATGCATGAGAGGGTGCTAGTGTGTGTACATTGTGACAGTGTGCATGTGTGTACACTATGGGTGTCAGAAGAACTGATACTTTGGTAACACGTCAATGCTAAAATCCTTAGAATGTGACGGTATTTATTTTCTATGTGGATGCTGTAGGCACAGGAGATACTGGGTGATAACATGCAGAATGGCAGAGACGAGTACAGGTGTCGCAACAGTTCTGCTGTTACTTGTGGGGCAAAAAAAAACACATGAAGTCATGGATATAGATGTCTAGGTTTTGTCCATACATGTTACCAAAATCCTGTTCACTATAGGAAACAACAAGTTCCTTGGTGCAAAACTGCAGGACTGCTGGGTTGTTTCAGTGAATTAGTCCTTTCAATGACAATGTTTGCTTCTGTGTGTGCAAATGTTCCACCAAAATGATCCCCCCATCACTATTTTGCAGAGGGACTGTTGCAGCATCCTGGATGAACGTGATTGGGTAAAAGAAATACAAACAAACCAGAGCGGACAAGTTATAGACGACTAAAGGCCAGAATGCAAACCTCAGCAATTAGAGCAAAATCAGGAAACGTCTCAAACTTATCTAACCAGCTCAAAGACAGACATCTGGATGTGCACAGAGTCCAAGATGAGAGTGGCAGTTGTCTAAACTTTATATGACATGTCATCAAAATGCTCATATCCTGATATTTACTGCAACAGCTGGCTCTATTGCAGCAATGCTCCAAACACAACATTTAAGGCCAATATAGCCAATATAGTAGGCTTCTGTTGTTACTAGGGATGTCCCAAGTCCATGTCAAGGATCAGGATTGGTGCTGATTATTTCATGTTTTTGGACTTACTGGCATCAGCTCTTTTCTAAGCCCGACGCTCTATTCACAAAGCCTCACATTAGGATGCATTGGATGGGGCAATAAGGTAGGACAGCTAATGTACAACGCATGTTCTGACATGCATGTAGAGAATATAGGATTTTGCTGCCTTTGACTCCTGCATAGCATATGCAAGAATGTTACTGTCATAGTGCATTGCAGAGCTATCCAAGTTAATTAGTCAATTTTCATAACTTTACTGTGTTTACAGTGAGTTTTATTTAAGAAAATGGTACCTGATTAGAATTACATATCAGCAGATACTAAATATTAAATTAGTTTCACTGTATCAGGGGCAAAACAGGACATTCCTAGTTATGACTGTTTAGTCTGTCAAAACATAATTTGTGTGTTACCACACTATGCAGCAAGATTTTTCTTACTAAGAAGTTTATTTTGAAACGCATTTATGTGACGTATTATTTTTATGTTGACTTTGACATCGAGACTTGTGGAAATTTCAACAGTATTGGTAACAACGATCCAATTTCTGGTTACGTGACATCCCTAGTGTACACTGCCAAACACTAATGTCCATACAGGCCTGTGTTATTTACACAGGCTGCATAAACAAAACATCCCACCTAAATTTGATACACTAGGTTGAAGGATGAATTGTGGCTGAATTATGGACAGAGAAAGATTTTAGTGGGGAAAAACCCAAACATTACAAAACACAGACCAGATGCATTCAGAGAACTAATTTGTTCCAAAGTGAACTGTCATGGATCTAGTGTGCATGTTAAGACAGGAGTCTCCAACACAAGCAAATCACAACCTGTAATTACACCTTCATACCTTTCACTGTTACATGTCACACGTACTTCCACTGTAAGATCATCAGCCCTGAGGTGCTTGCCCTTGGCTGTCATCATTAACACAACATGCTTCAATGTCAAAAAAAAAGAGAAAAAAAACTATGCTGTAACACTTATTGCTAGCAGAAAACTTAGGCTAATCATAGAGACAAATAAAATGCTACACAGCTGTAATCTACACACAAACAAGAGTAATGTTCTATAACATGCTGTCATCAGCGTTGCGTAACAGAGTCAAGTGAATCACTTACCACAGAGCCATTTCTAATCTCTGCTAATCCGTTGTCTGGCTCTCTTTTAGTGTGCTTAAATATGGGTGACTGGTTTTAATAGGAACTCCATTTTATAGTCAGTGAGATGAAAACAGAATGCCTTATGGATGATAAATTACTTTAACTTTGAACAATAATACTCAAAACAACTTGCAAACAAAGGGATATTGTAAGAGCTTTTCAAATAAGGGTCTTTTGGAACACAATAAGGTCTGAAAAATAACTGTTTGTGGCACATTAACAGAGTCTTATTTGAACAATCAATTATCTTCTTAGTTTTATCAGTGAACCAAAAAAGGTTCATTAAGCAGCTTAAAAGTCAGGGTTTGATTGTGTTCTCATGTATGTAAGGTGCAGCTACAGATAAAGACCCTGACTAAATGAGAAATTCAAAACACTTGTTACAAAGTAGAGGTTAACCAACAGCATTTGGACATGGGATACATTCCCTTTATTAGACAATTATATCAAAGTAACTGAACTTAGTTCAGTAACTGGCATTTATTCAAGTATTTTCTATTGAAGCATATCATAGCAAGTCCAGGCCTTAACAAGACGTTCTAACGCATACTTAATACAACAGAAACATCTAACACTGTCAAGAAATGAAAGCACAAAACAGCAGCTGTTTAGACTACTGTTTAGACAGAGAGGTCGTGTAATCAGTGGCTTTAAAAATAGAATGTTGCGTGACTGGTTATGATATTTTACTGGTGCAACTTGTAACTAGTGCAAATTTAAACTATTTACTGAAGCAGAATATATCTGTGTAGGAAAAAGGACAGCCAGTGTTTGTGTACACAAAGTAGCATAATCTGTGTTCAATGCTAGCTTCATGAGCAAAATATATATGACAGACAACCAGGCACGTCTAAAGAAAAAAAAAAAGAGCAAAAAGCAAACATAAACTAAACTTGAATTATACTTAGTCTTTCATCTTATCACAAAAATGTCTTCAGCAGCAAAGGCTTCAGATTAAAAAAAAAAAAAAACATATCAAAACACACACAACAGGTAGAAGCTTAGCACAGTGACTGCCACGTCAACTGACATGACAACAGGTATTAGTGCAGTCTCTTCAGCAAAGATTACACTGGAACTAAAGCTTGACAACAGGGTATGCAAGTCATCCACACAGAAGCCAAATGGAACAGCAGTAGTCTAAATACTGTTTTAAAAATTGTAAATGTTTACAGAACTCACAGATAGCTCTAATACGAAGTTCCTGAAAGAATTAAAAACATCTTTAAACATTTTACAGCAGCTGTTCTTTTGACAATCATATTCACAGAACACTAGATTCATTTCTTTAATCAAGGTGCTTAAAAATAGATTATAAAAAAGTAATCCCTGTAAACAAAAGATAGGAATAAGCAGGCTTTTTTTTTTTTTTAATCTGTAGCGGTATGAACTGCACAGTTAGCATGTGAAGCTAAGAATTAAAACAGTTCAATTCCACATCTGAATTACCTGAGGAATGAGTGTCGTATTAATATTTTTTAGATCTGAATTGCTGATGCTTGTTAGGAGTGATACGCATCTGGGTGATAAACTCTGCTGCCAGTGAAGACAACTTCAAAGAGGAAAAACCTTCAATCATTACGCATGTTTAATTGTGATGGGGGTTTTTTTTACATCAAGGGTCAGTCTCATTTCACCTAAGCTAGTGATTATGGTTTTGAAATGGTTTATTTTATGCAGTACACTGCAACAATAAAATAAAAAGTATAATAATAAAAGTCGAAACATTCGTCACTATGATTTGACTTCCAATTCACTCAAATTACGAGGTCTCACAAACATGCAAACAAAATTATAGTGAATTTAAACTTATTACATTTTATTATTTCAAGCAGCATAACAAATTCCTGGAAGGATGGATAAATCCTGTCCTCCTTTTGAGCTCTGCACAGTGACAGATGCAGAATCAGTCTGACCTCCAGACCCCATTAACCCCTGGGCCAGCAGCCCCAACATACCCAACCCCCATCCTTTGGCGACTGCATCTCCTCAACTGCATCTTAAATTTTAAAAAGAAAAACAGGGCTATTTAAGATGAAGGCAAAATCTTGAGGCTGTAGGCTAATAGCTACTTACAGGACCTGCATGAGTTCTACATGGGCCAATATAAGAGACATTTTCCTCAAATAACATGTCACAACCACAGTTTTTCCATTTGGCAATCCCAGAAAATAGTACAACTGTCTAAGTTCAAACCCTGTGTAGCCACTGGAACTGAGGTGGCACTGTGTCCAGTTCAATGGCACTTTGATTGTGAGTAATTTGAGGCACAGCAACAGACCAGCTGTGCTTGATCGTAATATTCTACCACACTGAGTCACGCATAACATTCTCCACACACAAAACCTACCAGGTGCAGTCCACTAGTGAGCAAGAAATGCTAGACAGCTGCTGTTACTCATTCAGTGAGAGGGAAACTGGGTGGGAGGAGGGAATGCGCCTGGGAGGCAGTTTCACGGCGACTGCTTCATATTTCCCTCTTAGGTTTCTGCAAGTTAACTTAAGGGTTCATAAAGTGCACCACATACCAAAGTTGCGTCCTTTCCCGAAAATCGTTGCTTCATGCGCTGTTCTTGCAATAAATATGAATTTCAGGTTGTGTGTGAACTGCTAATTATTGGAATAGTTACCATGATTGAATTTGAATAAAGTAGAACAGCTGAAATTTTATACTCAGATGCTGATTATTTCTGTCTATGTAAATTACAAAGCTGAGGTAAATGTTGATTTCCGATTCAATTTCATATCCAACCTACTTATCAGCATCCAATATTCAGTTTGGCAATTCAGCCAAGGTTACATCTGATACAAAATAGCATGTTATGGCCCTCGATGCCAAGCAGACACGCTGAATTGTGTTTTTGTGGCCAAACCAGCCCTTAACATCTGTTCAACATGTTAAATTACAACATATATGTGTATGTTAGTTTCAAGCTGGGCATTGGCATACCAAGGCATACTAAAAATCAAGCCTTAATCGGAATAAGAAAAAACATCAAACAGCAATTACATTAAGAAGCCTTCTTTCATTAGAACCACTCTTCTCACAAAGCTCTTGCCTCCAGGCTATGTATGGTTCCCAACAAGCTTGTCAGATTTACAGCTTTTGAAGCTGCAAAACCTGAACCATTTCTAAAGCCCAAACATAACCATTTGGTTTATGGGGCTTGCTGTCAGCACAATATGGTATGATATGAAGCACTAAGGATAGCTCATAAACTCAATTGAGGATGAAACAAGTAACATAACAGCTTCCAAGCTAGTTACTTGCACAGGCTAGCCATTAGGAACAGGTCACATTCACCTAATGACAGACAAGAATTGTGCAAAACAGTTCCTCAATGTTTCACATAATTGCACAAAACTGTTTCCTAAAGTGTCGGAGCAGAATGCTGGTATCTGTCAGCAGAAAACAGTGTCATGCCATTTAAAAGTGTCACAAGCAGGACAATGGTTGTATATACTAGTATCTACAACGGTGGCATATATCACTGGAACAATTGTAGCAGCAATGAAGTTCGAGATCTTATGACAGAGTTTTCATTACTTGCTCATAAGCGTTAATAAACAACAACGATCAAATGTACAATAAAACTATCATTATTTTAAAGGGGCTGGGAAATTTCTCTTCACTTTTATTCTTGCTTTTTAATACTCAAATATATTTCTATCTGATTGCTGGGTTAATAATTAGATCCATTGAGCGCACTGCAAATAACAGATAGTTCCAGATCCACCTAAAAGTGGCAACTTAAGACATTTATACTTTTGAGTGACAGGCTTTTGGAATTTTAATGGAAACCTTTAATTTATGATGATGCAATGTGCTTTGTCTTCCCACAAGAATTCACTGCGAGGATTCATCTTTCACAGACAATAAAACGAGCGAGAACTTTCCCCTTTCCAGTTTCATAACTGTGTTGTGTTTCATAATACGAGCAGAAATTGAACTAGCAGTGAAACGGTCTCCCTGAGGCACCACGCAGAGCACGGGATTATCTCTGCCCCCATTACCCTTTTGGATAAGGGGGAGATATCTCCTCACTTGCTTTTAACTCTTTACAATCCAAATTGCTAAGCTGACACTGTACTCTACTCATTTGAGTTCTGTGGACTCAAGTCAGCAATGTCATACCACTGAGGATTATTAGGGGACTTTGTGCTCTCTAGACTGCCACATCAGGTACTGTGACTGCATATTATACTTAAATACTTCATGTTGAAGCACCAACAAAACGGTTTCTATATTTGTAGATTGGTAAGTACCCAAACCTGCCACCACCGGTGTGACTCCAAGTCTATTCTTTAGTCATTTATTTTCTTCATCTGCAGTGAGGTAACGATGGAGAACTTTAGGGTTGACAGTAATAATTGATCATTTCTTTGTTGTGGTTTATATCAATATGATAACATAATAGTGATGTTACAAATTCTGAAATGCAGGAAGGAAAATATATGTATTTAACAGCTCTAGAATTAGGAATATACACTTTTTTTTGCAAACTTGTTTCTAACAACCTGGTAACTTGCAGACCTTATCTTCTGACATGAATCACGTACTGTAAACAAAAGCCATAAGAACAAGACAGCATACTTTTGAGTCCTTGAGACTTAAGTGTTTGGAAGGTGCAGGTCTTTTTAATAAACAGCACTCTGGTATCATGCATCCTCTCTCCTGTCATCTTCTCTCTGCTGCTGGTATGAAGCAACACACTACTCTACAGGTATTGTTGGTTGAATAGGGATGGGTAGTCTCTGTCTCAACTGATACATATAATTTGCTATATTTGGTCATAGTTAGTTCAAAATTTAACAATTTGCTAACAAGCATAGAGACAGTGGCTAAAGAAGGGCCACAGGTTGATTGTGGGGGGATTGGTCAAATTGTTGTTTTTTTTGTACATTTATGCTGTGGTTGTTCAACAGGTGTTTGATAAATTGCCTCTTGTCTCTGTTCCCTACTTGAGGAAGTTATAAACTGAAATCTGTTACATTTCTGGATTACCTGGAGCCTAAAACTTTCATCCTTCCTCTTTTTTGTCTTTATCAGGCAAGCATTACCATAAAGGTAATAAACAAATACCAAGCAGTGCTAAACACAGAGCAAATGTTTAACCTAACTTGTTGGTGTTGATGTCAAATATCAGAAATACAAGAGCTGCTACTTTTCTCATAATGTGAATCCCACAATTGTCTGCCCACAAAATGTGTACATGCATTTTGAACCTGTGATTCAGGCACAGTACTGGTGTCATATATTCTGATAGTTCCTCTTGGCAGAATATTCAAAATCTATAAGTTAACACAACGGCATGCAGCAACACAAGGTGCCACAGGTAGCAAGGTTCCTTCCAATATATTCTTTCATTGTGGGTTACACCATCACCTCAAACGAAGCCCGCCCCTGCTGACATCACAAAATGTGATACACTGATGATATAAAACACTAACCTTCAGGATAGAAGAGAACATGCTCCATTCAAAACAGCATACGTAGTTCAATGTGAGTGGATATTGTTTATAGGTCATCAACTACAACGTGGATCACGAGATGAGCTGTGTCAAGATCATGGCTTACCACCACAGTCAAACTATTTCCTGGGGGAAACCCTGAGTTACATAATCAAACAAGACAGTTCAGCAAAGTCACTCAGCATGTAATTTACCACTAGCTATGCAGTCTGTTATGGTTTTATGTTTACAAGTTTTGGGATATGCCACTGCATGACACAAGTTCATTTACGTCCACTGTGACGACTGACATTTAGGTAAGACGTATTACGAAACCTGGGCACACAAAACTGAAACTATCAACATAACACCAATGGTAAGATACAAAAGATGTTTTTTTTAATGTTTAAAGGAACAGTCACAGTAAGAATAAATCTCATTGCAGTACCAAAAAACTGTGTTGTTTGATTGCTAATGAATAGCGTAAACCCACCACAAGTGTCACAAATTAAAAAGAAGTACCTTCTCTAAAACGTCCTCCACAAAATACAACTATTTAAATACCACAACAAAAAAGGCACTGCTCAAACAGAAAATCAGCTTGAGAAAACATCTTTTGAATCATATCTGTAACTTATTGCCCAATCTATCCAACCAAGGTGTGGAAGTCCACGGGATACATAACTAACACTGAGCTGTTTCTCAAGAACACATTCAACACAGAACAAATGGTAGTCTTTCATGTACTTTGAAGTACAGCGTTTTCATGAAACTGTGGGTGTCTGTACAATGCCAGACGTTGTTTCATACAAAACACAATACTGAAAGGCTTTGTCACAATTTAAATCCAGTAACGTTCATGTTCAGAGGCACTGATAATGGATCCGGATATGAGCTGAAACTTTTAAGTGTCAGGCAAAAAGTACAATAATATGCCATGGATAAATACATAGGTATATAAGGGTGACACAATTGTTGGATAACCATCACTATCAGTAGCAATTCGTAAAGTGATCCACCGAAAAATGAAACAAAAAACACGTTATAAGTAAAGAAAGGTTCACAGCCACAGTCCTACTCCAGCAAGTACACTGTCACAATAGCGATGCATCAATCTGAGGCAGACAAACATTAACGTTAACTCACCAACGTTTCCATTTACTTGTGTAGCTTTTGACATCAACCTGGTTAGACAACGACAGTGAGCTAATCTTTGCCATCACCCATCTGACAACAAATCAGTGGGCTACGCTAGCTACCGATACAGCGCATTAAGTCAACTTCATCGAAAACCAATGTTTACAAACCGGGCGCTTTTGTGCATCGCTAAGTTAGCAGGCTAAATGACTTAGCCAGATAAAAGAAAAAAATGTACTAGTACACAGTAGAAAGTTGACATTAATTATTAACGATAAATACTGTTAGAAATGGTTGTGAAATAGCGTCTTTATGGCGGCAACGCCAAATTCAGTTAAATAAAACAGGCGTTAGCTACTTGGCAGTTCTGACAGCTAGCTTAGGGAGCTAGCCCCGTTAGCTTTAGGCTAGTTAGCTTAGCCTAGCCATGTAGCACGTGTTCCTGATTTATAAAATAATTAAGTAGCTGACGGTAGCCTCTCAACTACGAGTGTTGTGTTGAGCCGAGTAACCAGCTAGTCGAACAGTTCATCAACATTTCATTTCCTAATGTTTTTTCCAACCGTGTAACTGTATCGTAACGTATAGACTGGAAAAGGTCAATACTGCTATGGATGTTTCTCCTCCAAAGAATAGCCGGACCCCGTCATCCAACAACAGAGCAGACCCCCCCAAACCAACGGACAGCCAGCGATGGAAGCTAACTAACCTTAGCGGCGGGGCAACAGAAACCATTCGGCGGTGTTATCGTACAGTAGCCAATGTCCCAATCCTCGTCAATCGTCCCAGTTTAGCTTAAAGATCTTCTCGCTTCGACTGAACGTCTCGCCCCTGGATTAATCCACATGAAAGAAGAGTTTTCGTTTTCATTTGTTCCGCTAGCGGTTTTCAGCTATGTCGTGCCTGTTCCTGCACAACACAGTGGTCTGGTACTACTCCCTGAGCCGCTGCTGCTGCTGCTGCTGCTGCTGCTGCTGAGACCATAGCGGGGCTGAACCGCCTCTCTCTCTCTCCATAGGTCCACAGGCTCTCTCGCCCCTCCTCTTTACTCAAGGACTGCACATTTCCCATGCCCACAACAAATTCAGTGTAAATAGTGATGAGGTGTTAAAGTCAGTGATTTTCACAAGGCACCACAGCACAAATCTGGTTCTGAGGTTTGTGTCCTTGCTAATCTCTGCATATTAGCTCGCATGTCTGATGTGTATTCATGCTGCGGACCTTCACATATTTCTGTGTATGCAAACATGATCATATGTCTGTGTACATTTTGTAAGTGATAGTGTAAAAAAATGTACATTGCACAACTGGTCCTTTACACACATTATATTTCCATCATAGTGTTATTACAGTGTAAATCATTTACACCCATTCAGCTTTTAAACTTTTTTTTTTTAAACAAATGTAAGTTAACTGCACTTTGGTTGTAATTAGTTCAAAGTGTAAAACTAGTCGAGTTAAATCAAGATATTACGTTAAACCAACTAGTCCCAGCGGTTACAATGGTAACAGACAGATTTGCTTGGATTTGCCAGTTTTTAAGTTAAGTTGTTTTTTTTTCTAAATCAGTTGTTGAAGCTATTTATGACCAGTGTCGGTACAAAGACAATCTGTGAGGCTGCTCCCACTTACACCGCAATAAATAGCAAGTCCATGGACTGAATTCAATGCTAATTTTGGTCATTCATGCTTTGATTGTCATAAAATGAAACAATCTTAATTTAGTTAAACATGTATGTATTAAAGACACACAGCAAATCAAAACACAAAAAACAAGAGTCTGTGGGGAGTTGTAACTCTTTAACAATGCATCCCAGGAAGTCTGTTTATGAGCTAGTTATGTTTCTTAGAAAACTTAATTTAACCAGTTAAGTAAACTCTCAGCCGTTCATGGATTTAACTCTTTATTTTAGGTCAAAATGCTACCAGATGCAAAAACTTGTTTTTAAGTTCTTGTTTACAGAGATCTTAAAGTAACATTTTAAGTTAAATTAAATAGAAATGAGCAAAATTCATATATTTACATTAGGTAAACCATAAAAAGTTGAGTTGATTCGTATAAATTCTTGTGTATTTTACAGCGTAGTAACGCAGACTGCAAATGTTCCACAAAGCAACTGCATGTAAGATAGATAGATCAGCAGACAGATACACATTACCATATTAAACTTTAATGGTGTTGTAAGCTTGTATTGTCTCTCTCACACTACAAGGCCAGCCCCCTTCCTCCAGTCTGAGCTCAGAGGGTCCAGAAAAGTTTCAACTCAAGCATCGACACTCCAGGAAGTCTACATCTGTGCTGCTTGATTCCCATGGAGAAGTACAAGCTGTGAATACAGTGACTTAACATTGAAGGATAGCATTTGGGAGATCACAACATCCCATGCTGGGTACATAGTTGATGACTCTGCTGAAGCCAGTGCCCTGTAAATGGCCTGAAACCTCTCTCTCTCTGCTTCACACAGCTACACCGGCTTCTAACATCGCCACCCATACTGCAGCTATTTCACTCACAGAAAGGATTTGGTGTAAGAAATCGGACTGACTTTTTGTTTGCGTTAAGTCGATGGAGCTTATTAGAGGAAGAAATCTGCTGCTACATAATCCTGGGTTTGACAGGCTATGATAATTGGTTTCACTTCACTTCATACTGCATAATTTTGATTGTGTATTATATTATTCCACTAGGACAAGACTTCAGCAACCTGAATTTGCCATATAACTATCTCGCACACTTCACACAGGCTATATCTTGACCTAAATTTCCGCTGCAGCCTTCCCTTGTGATGTCAAATGGGATTGTTTTTCTTCCCTGTGTTTTTTTTTCTGCTCTGTGGTTTGGGAGACCCCCTCTAACCATCAGTACAACCACCATCTCTTCATCCAGCCATTACAGAGCAGGAAAGATAACTGTTTATTTCAGCTGGGCTTTCTGGACCACTACGCATGTCTGAATAATCTATCCCCTATCTCTGCAATGCCCAATTTGTCAGCTTGGTGATAAAACACAAATGTTTCTCACTTGCCAGTTTTGATGTCAACAGCTGTGTTTCATCTGCAGCCAAATTCCCCATAGAGTTAAACAAAGCTTCAGACAAAGGCCAAATGGACAGATGAACTCTCTCAAGATCCTAAAGTCTCAGTAAATACTTGTGATTTGGACAACTTTCAATATTACAAAATAAATTTGCAACCCACTTTAGGGGGAAGCACCTGTACTATGTCTTCTGCAAGTTATTAAAATAACTAGAGAGGATTGTTTCAATAGATCCGGAGCCGACATGAAAGGCACCACGTAGAGTGACTGCATCAACTAAGCAGACTTTGGAGATTTCAAAGGGCAGCAGTTGATAGATGCACTGCAGACGTTCATTACGGCTCTGAAATAAAAGATGAACAACAGAAAATCCTTTGTAACCGAGAGGAGGCTGCAGGGAAAATCCTCATCAAAACAGTAAGTCTTAAAAGATGAGCTGCCATCCGGAGTCTACCAGATTAATGGAGCTCCCCTTTATGATCGGCTTTGATTGCAAATTCAAATACTCCTGCGCAGGTGCCATCCTTCAAAACTATGGCTGATTACAAACACATTATTACATTTGAGCATTCTTCCTTTTCTATCGTCCTCATGGGTAAGACATACAGTTAGACTTGGACTAATTGGATTCAAGCACACTTAAACTGCAAAGTATGTGTGCTCTAATGAACAAGAATATCTCTAATTGAAATTCATTTCTAATGTGATTTTTAGATGAAAGTGATAGATACTATGTGGCACGTGTTTCTATTTATAACACTAGTATAATTACATGCCAGGTTCTTCCTTTCGCTATGATGTACATTTTTAGCTGAGACATGATTCATTCTGCCACCGCTGGCATTTATTATTGTCACGACTGGGCTCCAGTGAAACAGCCTGGGAAAATTATCTTTCTCTGCAGATATCAGAGGCAGATGGAGAAAGAGAAAGCGAGAGAGGAGCCTGTTTTTTTTTTTTTCTTATCTGCTCAATCATGACACTATTTTCCTCCTATCATTCACAAATCAAATTTACAGTGCAAAGCCGAGGCTGAGATTTCTTCACAGTCACAGGACTTCTCCTAACTGCCTCCTCCTCGCCACAACAAAGACAGCACAGAGAGCAGAAATGGCAGCACCTCACTGAAGAGTCTAACGACTGCCTGCATTGTTGGAATTCCGGCTTAACTTCCTGAGTCTGTCCACACCTGGCCAGCCGCCAGCACACGCTTTTCTCTCATTTTTCCCTTTCCTTCCTTTTATCAAGATCATATGTAGACTAAATTTTACTGTTGAGACATAATATGAGTCTTTCCAGCCTCACCCATGTAAGTTGGATGATGTGCCGTGTCTTAGTTACATCACATATCTGTGTAATTTAACAGTGTTTCAACGCTGGTACAAGCTGGAATCTGTGCAGAGAAGAAATCCTTTGAAATGCGTTTGATGTGCTTTTGATTTAGCCTTCACACCAAAATAATCAACTGTCGCCCACTTCTGTAGGCGCTTCAGTAACAAATTTAGATCCTTAATAACCGCTATGTGTTATCTATTTTCATGTAGAAAATATTGCTTGAATTTCCTCCGTGTTACTGGCTGCTGTGGGCGTGACAGACATATTCACACTTGTCCGGTGTCCAAGTGAACCCCTGTAATGAAACTGGCAGTGGCACAGCATCGCTGGAGCTTAGCTCAGTCAACCATCTGTTAGGTTGCATGGATTCATGCGGAGTACACTAAAGTGGACCTTGTATGGACATGTTCCAGCACGACTGACATGACATCAATGTTCACCATGAAACCATAAAAAAAAAGAGCCATTCCTTCTCTTTCTAATGGAAAACGCATGTGAGGAGATTGTAATTCACAGCCTTTCATGTCTAATTCAGGTTTCAGTGCTTTAAATAAATTAGATACAGATACGTGATACAGCATATATTATGCATGTATATCAACATTTACATATGGATCAAATTTTAGCATCAGTAAGGCTTCTCAGAAATATTAGCTAGTCAGCTAAGGTATTTGCTCTCTGGTTGAATGCCACAACGTCAAAAGACAGCACCAACAGCAATAACACTGATGCTTTGTATAGAGAAAATCAGGTCATGGTGTTGTGGACTTTCCTCAATATGGGAGATGAGCTATAAACCTTGGCAGTTGAGATAGTGATGAAAGAGCTAAAGGGAATCAAAGTAGCATTCTGCTGGTGTTGATGTAGAAGCGAAGCGAATGCTTGTTCAACTCAAGCAGAATGAATCGTGTCTGCAGACTAATAATGGACACCATCTCTGACAGAAAAGAAATGTGATTCTGTGGTGAAGACACAAGTTCAACTAGTCCTTTCCAGTGAGGACAAATAAGGAATTCCTTTCTCTTTCCTCAAGGACAAAGGCGGTCTTGGCTGCAGTTTTCTCGCTGAGTGGCTGAGCTGTAAGCCCAGAGGTGAATTGTTGCTGATCAGCCAACTCAAATACAGCTCTGCAGGAAGTGCTGAGCTAGATGGACTTGCATCTAATGTTAAAAGCCCAGCCGGTGCTGAGTCCTTCACCACTTCAGAGCACATCGCTATCTATCCAGCCCGTTTTCAATAGTAAGATTACCGGCTGTGGGCTCACTTTCACATAAACTAGACTTAGAAGAGGACTGGTTCCAGGAAAGGTGTGTGGGAGGTAGAGTATTTCCAGGAAAAAAAGGGAGGAAAGAAGGACTGGGGTGTGTACGGGTTGCCATAGCACTATATAAAGGAGGAAGAAGAAGAATAGCAGCATTTTCAGTGGGAGGATGGAAAGGGGAGGGAAGAGTGCAGAACCCCCATAAATAAAGCTAATGAAATGGCAGTTGAGTCTGGAGAGAGGTGGAATGGCTGGTTGGGTCTTACCCACTGTCTGATTTATCCTCAGTGTCCCTGTGAGCACAGTGGGGGGATCCATTACCTCACCTCATCAATAACATCCCATGGACAGGGAAAAAGGTCTGCTTTCCACACCGACACCCACCCTGGGGACCTGCTCTGAAGGCTCACTTAGTGGGGGGATGGGACTCTGGCGTAATGTAGTCACACATAGAGAGCAAAAATGTCTCAGCGGGGGGATGGGTTACTTTAGGCGAGCTGCACAGGGGGTAGCTCAACATATACAGCACAGAACACACTCAGCACATCGCTGCAACTCATGATTGCATGCATATGCAATTTACAGGGTATGGAAATGGATGCATTTGGCATCTCCCTCAATCCCACATGGACACAGCGTCTTTGTTCTTATTCTGTGGGCGGATGGTGAAATAGGCTCTGAGTCATCGAAGGGAATGACAACAGAGACAGAGTAAATGGTTGATAAGATTCCCTTAATTCGTAAGCAATGGTGCCGATGAAGCAGAGCAGCACAGGTGCACGCCTGCCTAAGAATATGGTGTACTATAAACAGTGCAGGAATTTTAATGATCCCAAAGGGCACACTGAAAATATGAAGGCACAGGCAGCAGTTCTTTACTGTAACAGGAAAGTAGTGGAATTAAAACAGGGCATGTGATGAAGATAATAAGGCCTTGGAAGTGTTTTACACCAGAAATGAGGTGAAATGTCAACAGAGCTTATGGTCTAGAGGGAGTTGATAAGAGTGCAGAGATAAGAATAGAGTGCAATACTAGATACTGTGACTGAAGTAATCTCTGTCACCCTCTCTCTGTGTATGTGTGTGTTTGAGAACGATCTTTCATGTGCTTTTTGCAGTGAGATCACAAGATAGTGGCAGTGTCTGTGCAGGCTGAGTAAGACACCCTGAGGGAATGGCTTTTCAGCAGCACAACTGAAAGGAGGAAGCTTGACACTCAAACACGCCACGGAAAGACACAGAATAAAATCCTTGTCAATCACTCTCCATCTCCATTTTTCCCTCAACTACTGTGGTGTCAGCCGAGCAAATGTTGGACTTTGATACACAGTTGAGGATTTCATTCCTCGTATCAAGTCAAGAATGCAGATTTGCCCTTGGAGAAATTCTCCAACAACGTAACCTATTACTTTGAGGTGTTTGGACTGGGAAAGCACAGCAAGTCTTGCTTTAAAGAGAATAAAATGAAGCTGAGTGAATCTGTCTGCTCGACGTGCACTACATTATATGAATCAACCTCCTCTGTGTTGTGATATGTAGTGAGCCTTAGCGAGGGCATTCAAAGTTTAGTACTCAGCTGTGCCTTTTAACAGACAAACAACCTGATTACACCTCACTGTCAAAAAAGCAAAAGGAGTCTCCAGACATGCAGATTCAGCTCTCCTGTGAATCGCAGCAGCCCAAGACTCAGAACCTGACCAGCCAACTGAAGACTGAGCTATTTTTAAGCTGTTCCACACAGCTTACACAGATTTAACGGTTCCACTCCCAGCTGTAGGTGCCTCTACAGTGCCAGTGCTCCCTGCAGGTTAGTCATTTATATTCTTCTATTTGCTGGTTTTGGCCTTCAAGCAGAATAGCACACAAGAGACAAAGAACTTGAAATATGATGCATTCACCTTGAATGGTTCAACACTCTAATTTTACTGGGCTGTCATACAAAATGGAAATTAAATATCAAAGAGTTTATTGGTTTAAACTATGCAACAAGTGTAAGAACAGTAATCTGTGAACTCTTATCATTTCTTTGAGGCAATGAAAGAGAATCACATTACTAGAAATAGTCCTGTAATAATGATACAGAAATGTATCTTCCAGAGGTTTTGGCTCGGGGGCAGTGGAAACAAACTGTAAACACAGCACTGACACATGGTCACCTCTTACTGTAAGTTGATATCGTCAACTTCTTGGCATACAGCTGTCTATTTACACCAGATAGAAAGCAACATTAGCATTCATTTGGAGTCATGTTAATGGCCAGCAGGTAACTATGATACTCACGCTCCTTTTAGCTGCTCCCGAGGGCTTTATATGTTGCTAAATGCCCTACTGAGGAGATACTCAGCTTGCTTTGACCAGGGGCCATTTCATAAACAAACAATAGCCTTTATCAGATAAAATTAACAAGTATAAAAGGCCCATAATTCATCTTTCTTTGATTGTTTTTATTTTTAAATAAAGTGAATAAAAGCCAAGGGACACTACTGGACATTTAATATATATAACAAACAAATAAACAAAAAACTTCCCAATGAAAATCAGTTTATTTTCATCGTAAATTAGAAAATCATCAGAGGGCCAGCTGGTAGACTACTATAAGTCTGATTTGGCCCGCTGGCCGTAGGTTTAAGTAGATGCCAACTTTGACTGCTGTTTGGTGCTGGGCAGGTAATATTCTAGTGTGTTTCTGTTGTTTTCATTGTGCTGTCAGAGCAGTGAGAGGGAACAAAACAGGGAAGTTGGCAAGAAAACCACAACAAGGCACTAAAAGGCATAATAAAGTTCCACACAGCTGAGGGGAACCGCACCGCTGAGTAACAACTTACTACGACCTTCCCCTTTAATGCTACAGTTAATTAACTGATTGTTATTATAAAACACCACAAGTCTATAACAACGCTAGCAGAAAAGGGAAGTTGTACTCAGGCACAATGGTGCTTTGAGCTAAATGCTAACATCAGAATGCTAACATGCGAATACTGACAATGCAAATATGCTGTTTCACAGTTACTGTCACAATTCAATGTAAGATACACAAGTGCAAATGGTTGTGGTAAAATGGCTGAAATATCAGGTAAAAGTTCAGTTCGAACAGAGCTGCTGAACGGAGAGGGTTACAACTACACCTACGACTATCACTGCTACTTTACACAGTGACTCTCAGCTCAGCAACACTAAAAAGTATAACTTTGAGGCTGTTGACAGGCCAAACCCTCTGCCCATGATTTGTCTGCCAAAGAAGCCTGGACCCATCATGGCATGGACAAGGACTCCTGGAGATGATCTGTGGTGTCTGACTGTGATGTTGATAATGGATCCTTTTGGTCCTGTGTGTTTCAAGGTGGTGCCTTAGTGAATCAGGTTTATTTTGGGATTTGGGCCTTGGGCTCGAGATCGTGTTCCTCAACCTGTTCGTGAGCAGTTTTGCAGTGTGGCAGAAAGCACTGTCCTACTGGAGGATTAGGTGCAAAATGGTTGTTATTAGTTTTGGTTCATCCAGTGTCCCTCCAGTCCCCCTGGCATCAGCAGTGAAATTCATTCACTCACTGTGTTTGTCCCCAGACTTCAAGAAGTTAGTTTGTGTTTTTCTATAATACAGCACAGATGGCAGTCCTTTTGTGCAATAAACCGTTGACGTTCACACATGTGCAACCCACATCATGAAGTGACAGTTATAATGTTTGCCATGCCCACCATCTTGTGTGTTAGCATGCTAAGGTTTGCTACGGATGCGGCTAATGGAAATCTTTGCAATTTTGGTTGCAACTTTGGACAACCAAAGTTTGTACAGTTTCTCTGGAGTAGAAGATGAATGTATATATCAGGTTTCTCTGCAATCCATCAAACAGTTAAGACATTTCAGTGAAAAACAAAAATGTCAACCTCATGGTAGTGATGGATGAAAAGTGTCAGAAGATGAAAAGTCCTCCCCTGAGGATCATGAATGTCTGTGCAAAAGTCAATCCATGCAATAGCTGTGAAGATATTTCAGTCTGGATCTAAATGGTGGACGAGCATTGCCTCAAATATTAATAGCTGCAGTAATGATGGAAGACATATTGTATATCAGCATGTTTCACACTTCAAAATTACACACTCACACATGCTACAAGAATAAAAAGATGTGATATAGAGTACGCTGCAGAACGATAGTGCACACTTTGGAAAGAATAGATTGCACATATTAATTTAAATATGCAAAAAAAACAAACAAACAAAAAAAAACAACACTTCAGTATTTTTTCTAAGATAATCAGAAAAAAACAACCACTATGGTGTGTTGCTGAGTGTGTCCTTGAGGAGGAGGGAGATATCCTATTCAGCAGCTTCTGTCTGGCTGTGCTGACACCAAGGTCAAAATGTACACAGCCCTGTTTTTAAAGGAGGGAAAATAGTCCATCAAACGAGCCATGAACCATGCGCCTGCATCCTGGAAACCGTTGATGCAGGAATACAGGGCCCTCTGAGAATAGATGGCGCTCTGTAAGCATCCACACCGCTCCCTGAGCATTCACAGTGCGTATTCCTTTTCCCACCTGAACTCGACTTCTGTCCTCTAGAGCAGACGCAGCAACAGTCAAGGTGTGTTTGCAGAAATGTCCTTTGTCACACTCTTGTGAATGAAAATGGATGTTAAGAGATGATATGATTCACTACACGAACCCCAGTTGTATGTGAAAAACCCCACCACAGCTGTCAGATGGCGTTCATGTGAATATAATAAAAACCTCATTTTGACAGTATGTAAATTCCTGCAGAACAATGTGTTCTTTACTATGAAAACAAACATTAGAGACTGGAGTCCATTGTGGTTGACTACAAGAGGGGAAAAAATAAAGGCAGTGGAAAGAGCTGAGTGGTCATTGTAAGAGAGTAACAGAAGAAGAATTTAGCCTTCCACTGCCAGAGCTAGTGAGTCACATCCGATCTGAGAGATTCGTGTCAGATGTGGGAGAGTGGGATGTGTGTGTGGGCTGCAGAAATATGATATAGAAGCGCCGATCCAGGCTGCAAGCGTTCTCTCTTGAACACCCAGAAATGAATCCATCCACCTTGGAAAGTCCTCAAGGCTTTTCACACTCAAGATCTAATGTGTTCGCAGCCGATTCGTACGGAGCCTTTGTGTATGTCCATAAGAGACAGAAAGGAGACTGTGAAGGAGGAGAACAATACACTGTACGTATGTGTTGGGAAGCTTGTGTAATATGCACGCCTTTTATTTGAAATATCTCAGAGAAAATGATATAGTAGACGTGTACTCATGTCTCTGTAACTTGACAACAGCAGTCATGCTTGCTGCCTTGGAGCAGCTTCACACTCGGTGACCTTTGAAACTACTAAAACTATTAACATTACCATTGCAAGTACCATATTCTAATTATAATGCTCACTTTCCTCTCCTTTTTGCAGTTTCACCTCTTTTGGCTGAGAGAAAATCATTTTATTTTCCTCCTCTCTGTCCCATTCATTCTGTGTGTGTCTGCCCAGAGGAACAGTCCTCATTTTGATCCTGGTAGTGATTGGTGCCCAGCCAGGTGGCAATAATGTAGCCATTCTACTGTGTTTCCTTCCAGGGGTCAGGGGTGCTGGGTGATTAACACACAGGATGTGACCTTTAATCCACTAGCAGCTCCTTTCAGCATTAATCTCCCCCAGCCAGCATTCAGTTCTGATAATGGCATGTTAATTAATGACGCTCTTTTGAGGTGGCATCAGCCGGCACTGGAAGCTCCAAGAGCTGGTTAACACCTCGCACATGTTCTCAAGTGTTCAAGTCAGCCCCAGAATATCAAATATAAAACACTCAAAACTCCTCATGTGACAGCCAAATGATACTTAGGATTTCTTCCCAGGATGTGTTTGACTGAGTGCAAATGTCTTCTTCAGCGGCAATCAGTGGGCACATGATTAAATGTTCCAGATCCGAGGACACTTTTTCCACAACGAATCCCAAAGGCTGTAAAATATTATTTGTGTCCATGATGAAGAGCAGATTAGAAAAGATTTATATATATTTTCTTACACACATCATCCCATGAATTCATTTTCTAGCAGCAAAATGTCAGCCTATTCTCTCCCGCATCTCCTCATATCTCTCTGATAAAGCCGCTCACATTCACAAATACGTGTGCACGATCCACCCAAAGGACTGTCGTCGCCCCGGCTTATACATATTTAATCAAATATTTACATTCTTTTGCTCACTATTCCCCGTTGATGTTAGAGGAGGAGAGAACTGGCGAGGCTGGGGCTGAGCCGCAGTTTTGTGTACATTGCATGAGTCAGAGTGATATAGAAGAGAGGCAAAGGCCAGGCTTGTCATTATCTGGGAACTGTGACAAGATTTATGGATGTCTGTGCCTTGGAGGGGAGGCTGCAGAACAGTGTGAGAGTGTCTGTGGTGTGTGTGGGGAGGAGGGGTGGTGGGAGCAGACTGAGCTGATGAGCAGTCGCTGCCCATTCTTTGTCTTACTTTGTCTGTTCACTTCAGTCACTTTACTGCTCTGACTGCTTATCAGCAACACATTGCCAATGCTGCACACAGATTTATTTACAAAAATTATACGAAACATTTCCAACTCAATTGACCCAAACAGCCGCATTGAGAGATGTTTTGTGTAATAGATGACAACACCTAATGACTAATATCTGTAATAATGATCATTTGGATTAAATCACGCACATGCCCCTGCAGCTGTAGCTGAATTGACAGCCACGCGAGTGCCTCTGTGATGCTGTGCTGGGCGTATTGGGTTAGCACGCCAACAACTGCTAATTAACACAGCTGAGACTGATGGAAATAACACTAGTTCTGCGGATATTTGTTAAGTGGCAACCTCCGAAGCTAAGAAATGAGGCCAATCACTGACTGCCAAAATCTGCAGTTCCTCAAATGGCCACTGCCTTCAAAAGTGAGTCAGTTTCCATAGACTCCTATGTTAAAATATCCCAACTTTACAACAGAAGTAAACATCTCGACAGTCTGGTACAAAAAGCAATTTTTGGTCTCTATAGCAATTTCCCTGAGGTCTTGTACTGAAGGGATCAATAAAGTTTTATTCTAATTCTAATTCTATAGCTAATTTTCCCATTCATAGCAACTATACAGACATGGATTTTTGTATAAGTTAATCATTTTCACTGTAGGGCTGCAAGGTGGCTCGGTGGTTAGCAATGTTGCAAGAAGGTCACCTGTTCGCATCCCAGTGAGGACACCCGGGATCTTTCTGCGTGGAGTTTGCATGTTCTCCCCGTGCAGCGTGAGTTCTCTCCGGGTTCTCCGGCTTCCTCCCACAAGGTCCAAAACCATGTTGAGGTAAATTGGTGATTCTAAATTGTCTGTAGGTGTGAATGTGAGTGTGCTTTGTTGTCTGTCTCTAAGTGTAGCCCTGTGATAGACTGGTGACCTGTCCAGGGTGCCTTCGCCCTGAGTCAGCTGGGATAGGCTCCAGCCTCCCGCGACCCTAGTGAGGATTAAGTGGTGTATAGAAAATGGATGGATTTTAATTGTACACTGTTGCCCATAAAGTTGGTCTAACTTTTGTTTTCAGACACATTCCTCTTTTTATTTCTATTTATATACATCAGTAATCACTTTTGATCAGGTGCAATGATTACATACCAAGTCCCAGTCAACCAGGTGAAACAAATTCTGACTTTGGGATCTGACCAAAGACTGGGACACCATGCCCACTGACACCATCAACAAGCTTGTGGACAGCATGCCACGATGTCTAAACGCATTGATCCATGTCAGGGGTGGCCATACTCAATACTAGTGACATTTGAAAGAGTAATATTGGACATACTTATGTAACAAATTCCCTCGAATATGTGTTTCCTGTTAAATTGACCAAGATTGAAAAATTAAAACAAAACCCTTAATCTTTTTGTTCAGTGACCCCAGTTTAGTTTAAATCCAAACACACAGTTTGTAGAAGTTACTTGTGATTTATTTGTGGTGTTGTTTGTATTGTATGTATATTGTGACATCAATGAACTTTTGAGAAGATTTACACTTAATCTATCAAGAATAAATCACATGGTCACAATCATTCCATGAGAAGAGATTTAAAAAAATATTTTATTCCAACTTTCTGGGCAACAGTGTATTAAAGTTTAGAGTTATGCATGATTAAGGGTGTGGCTGCTTTGAGCGACAGATGGGTGCCATCACAGGGCAGTCCACGGCCCAGAAGTTTCAACGTGGTCCGTCTCAGGTTCACTCATATGCTTTGCTCATTTTTGGATTAGGAAAGAGTTGGGACTCATGTAGTTACAACCAAGATGTTGATGGCCAGAGTCATCGCAATGAGCTTCAAAACCTGTTCAGAAAACCTGTGGGTTAGGGATAGGGTTAGTCCACCTTTATATGTAGCCAGAGAAATTGTTCATTTGGTCACTGAAATAATGGAGAAATTAGAGATTTTACTGGAAGAAGGTGCTATTTGGAAAGCCAAAGCATCACCAAAGTTACGGTTATTCATACTGAACAGGAGCATGAATGTCTGTACAACATGTTGTAAATCAATCGTCTTATTGGTACAAGAGGAGAAGCTAAAGGATCGCCCAAGACATTAGGATTTGTCCTCTGGAAACCATAGATATCTGTATCTGAAGTTATTTATGTCTGGACAAAGTGGTGGGTCAGTCAACTAACTTAAAGTCATTAGCATTCCTACGGAGAATGGAAATATAATCCATCCTAATGAATAAAATTTGCAGTTGAAATTCTTAAAGAAGTTGAGGAGAGGCTGTGTTTCAGTTTAGGTGTCAACGCTAAGTCACGCTGAAGTATTTGTTCGGTAAAGTGCTGAAAGAGCTGAAGATTCAGTCGAAATCCAAGCACAGAAAGCAGCTGAAATTGGTAAAGTGTGATAAACTGAGCTGTCAGTGTGAGCTGAGGGGTAATCACTTAAAGAAGATGAATTTTTTCGGTTAAACATTTACAAATGAAAGCAGTCGGCTGATGTGTGAGCAGTCAAAGCAGTGAAGTGTGCAGTTAAAAAGTAACAGATGATATTATGCTTTAACCTTTTTACTTCACTATATGAAGTTGTTCCGTGTATTTATATGGTGGTATTGTTTGGGACTAGTAATATAAAGATACACACTACGTCAACACTACAGCAGCAGAAACCAGGTCAAACACATGGAATAGAAACCTGGTCAGGATTAATGCCTCATTTGAAAAACCTACAGGGAATCCAAATAAATTATATCACTTTGAAAGAAATGTAGTTTGGAGATAGTATAAACATTGCACAGATGTAAGTTTGACGTATAAACACTTCACAGCATTTGATTTGTGCCCGTCCAGGTACAGGATTGACTACTGCATCTAACACAAAATACAATTTTCTCACCCTCTTCCAGAACCTCTTCATTTCACCTCCCCCACAGCAGCGGCTCCACTTTTCCCTCCAGTGGTTTTGGAGGAAAGCCCAGGCCTGCCTCTGTAACTTCCTGCCCGAAGAGCCGCTCTCCTCTGAGCCCAGGCCTGGCCTCCAGCTGTTGTCTGGGTCTGTGGCTGAGACCAGCAGCCTTTACCGGCAGTGGAGCGGAGACAATGTGAAGGAAGCCACACGAGCAACCTGCAACTATTAAATATGACATTTGTGGACATGTTTTTCCACAAAGATGTTTCATGTTGTATTTCACCTATTGGGGCCCAGGTTATACTGATTCAGACTTTGAGGTAAAATTGAGGTGAAAAAAAGATAGTATATTTTTTTCTCTGTGTTCTGGAAAAACCCACAAAAGGGGACAAAAATGTTGGGTTCATTCTGGGACGTCCTCAAAAATAACCCTGAGGAAATGCAAATCTAACAAATTCTTGGTCATTTTCAAAACAATGGGTTCTTGATTTTAGACAATGGTAGACAACAATGTTCGAATGACTGATGATCAATTTTTTGGCTGAAATGACTAACGTTGTTAGCAGAATATATCATCTATAGCTAGCTATGTAATTAATGCCAATGTTAGCTCCACGAGTTTTGGAAACACCACATCTGGCAGGCTTTTTTAAAAAATGTTTCCAGCTGACTTGTTTTAAAATTGGAACCCTGTAAAAGGCCGGATCAATCTGGTTTATTTCATCCTGGTGTATTTCCCGTTAATGTGACTGTTGTGGCTCCACAGATCATGCTATCCTTCCACCAAGGGAAACAAGGAGTCACACTAAACAGTGTGTAAGTGGCATACATTGTCATGACTGTTCTGAAAGACAACATGCCTCTAGAAACTTATAGTGTTTCTGCACCCATGGCTCTGCTATGTCAGCAGAGGAGGAAAAGTTTGGCTGCAAAGAGCAAGACCTGTTGATTCCTAGTCATGCATAGACAAACATCATCACTCTACAATAGGATTTAAAAACAGCTTTGGCTTGTTCACATTTTTTTCCAATTACAATCATCTTAGGCAATGTTAAGTCCAGGTTGCAACATTAGCGGTGGAATTGTTTGGTGCATGCAGGATGATGAGTACCATTACTGAAATGGCAGTTCGCTGAAAAAAACAAGCAGGCTTGTCTTCTTGCACTCTCGTCTGCAAAATTTGCCGTTTTCATTGTGTAGGTTGCTGCTTGTTGAATGTTGTTTCCTGTACAAAGGACATTTTTTTGATAACCATAAAAAAACAAACAAAAAAAACCCTGCTCAATGCAGCTACTTTTTGCTGCTACTTTATGTCAGACTTAAAAACAAACATTTAAAATTAATCATCCATCCATTATCTATACACCACTTAATCCTCACTGGGGTTGTGGTTGGGGAGGCTGGAGTCTATCCCAGCTGACTTAGGACAAAGGCAGGGGACACCCTGGACAGGTCGCCAGTCCATCGCAGGGCTACACTTAAAGACAGACAACCAAGCACACTCACATTCACGATGGACTGTGTGGACCTTGTGGGAGGTGACCTTCTTGCTGCAAGGCAACGGTGCTAACCACCGAGCCACCTTGCAGCTAAAATGAATAATGTAACATTTATGTAATTTGGAAAGCTACAAGTAACTTGTGGGAGTTGCTCCTAAAATGCATTTAGTCTTCACTGTTAGTAGTTTCAAGTCATTTTAGTTTGACAACAATAAGGATAAGGACTAACCAGTGTGCTTGACCAACGTAACATCCATCCTTGCATTATCTATACACCACTTAATCCTCACTAGGGTCGCGGGGGGCTGGAACCTATCCCAACCGACTTAGGGCGAAGGCAGGGGACACCCTGGACAGGTTGTCTGTCTATTGCAGGGCTACGCTTAGAGACAGACAACCAAGCACACTCACATTCACGATGGACTGTGTGGGAGGAAGCTGGAGAACCTGGAGAGAACCCACGCTGCATGGGGAGATCATGCAAACTCCAGAAAGATCCTGGTGCCCCCACCGGGACGCGATAGAGCCTGGTGCCGGCGACCTTCTTGCTCTGAGGCAACAGTGCTACCAACTGCGCCACCTTGCAGCCCCCTGTAACATGAACTCTGATAATGAGTTTGGCTGGAACTGCTGGAATGCAAATCTAATAAACAGCAGGACAGATTTTAGACCAAACTCAAGCCCCCAAGTCTATCTATTTTGTAAATGATGGTCTTATTTTAAGTAAAAACGATGATAAAGCAGAGTATGCTGAAGGACCTTGTGATTCACAAATTGTCATAGTAGTATGCGTAGTCCTTAACTTTCCAGTCTGATCCACCCCTCATTGGTTTTGTCTGGTTACAAAAGACTAAGATGGCAAATTCCAAACTCAAGACTTCAACACTGTACTCTACAAACCAATGGCTGACATCTTAGTGGGTATGTCTATCTTTTATATCTGTCTGTGGCTGTGTTGAGGGCCCAGCACTGCAAAAGATAATTGTGATTAGTTTAAAGAAATGCAAACAAGCCAAAATGTTTTCCTGCCCTTACAGCAGAAAGATAAGGAGGTGCAGCCAGATCATTCTCCAGCGCAGACACAGAGCTGTGGAGACAGGCCTGACTATGTGAGACTAGTTTCCCATTTAGAGTCAGGCCTGTGTACGAACATGGGATTTTTTTCAGTACGCAAACAGACAGCCAGCGGACCACAAAGAGACATTTGAACAATTTGAACTGAATTCTAAAGGGACTATTTATGTGTGTGTAACAGGTACAAAAATATAGTAGGAGAATACCAGGATCAAGGGAAGGTGTTCTGAGCTGTCAGCATCTTCAGAGAGCACATGATTAAGCGAAAGAGTCCCTATGCAAGGCATCTATTGACGTTTGTCTGTGTGTTGGTGTGGGTCTTCAAACTGAGTGTTCATTTTCTGCAGCGGCTGTGATATTGCTGGTGATGAGGAGGAGGAGGAGGAGGTGGAGGAGGAGGAGGGCAGCAGGATAAAGTGCTTGGAGACATCAAACTAGTAAGGAGTTGCCAGACTGCAAAAAATGTCATATTAACAACTCAATCAGTTTATTTTTTTTTAAATGAGTTTTTCTAAGATCCAATACACTTGCTGTAGTTCTTGTTTTTTTCCCAAGTGCAAAAACAACCAGTAAGATTCCTCCCACTCTCATGCAATAATCCACATAAATATCCATCACAGGCAATACTGAGAGTAGAATAAAGATAGCATCTCAATCACATTTAGTCTAGAAACCCAGACAACAACAACTACCCCTATGGTGGGAAACCTGGACTCGTGTACTATGTGTGTGTGACCACTTTCACAGTTTTTTTTTGGAATATACACCACTTAAATACATGATCTGTATGATTACATGCACTAAAAGATGAGTCCTCCCTCTCTGTCTTTTCCCTTCTTTCTTTCTTTCTTTCTTTCTTTCTTTCTTTCTTTCTTTCTTTCTTTCTTTCTTCTTTCTCATTTTCCTTCCCTCTCCCCTCCTCTTCCTTCTTTACTATGAGCCCCCACCAACATTTAGGGCAAGAGGCCCCTGGCCCAGATACTGGACCCCATCTCCTCATGACATAGCAGTACTTGTGCACGTGTGTGTGTGTGTGTGTGTGTGTGTGTGTGTGTGATTTATGTGTCTTGTCCAGACTCAGTGGGAGCTGAGAGTACAACACCCCCATCCTCCCCCACTTGCCCAACAAAGCTCTCTAAAAATGTGTGTCAGAGGTTTGGGGGAGGTTCCCCTGAGAGGCAAATAGAATTAAGGAGCCAAGTCGAAACTATGCTATAGCTCCTCAGCTGACAGCAGGAGCACACACCCAGACCGGTGTGTATTCCTGCTCTGTGTTTTTCTTACTCATACCTGCACATTTTTACATAACGCTGCTGTATAAACAGCGAGAGGAATCGATTTGGCTCATCATTGTGACCACCATTCTAGACTAAACACCCTATGAATGTACCATTTGTAATAAGATACACTTGCTAAATATTATGCCTCTAAATTCACATGCTGACACAAGCAAGGGATAAGGCAAACACATACGTGCACACACACGCACAGTAACACCACCAGTACTTCCTCTGGCATTAATCTCACACATTTATTCTGGTCAGTCTACTTGCAGGCAGAAATTCACCAAGACATCTCATGTTGCATATCAACACTTCCATTTGTGCAGCGAGAGGCTTAAGTAGGTTAGAGGCAGGCATGCACACTCCACTTTCGTCTCCAAGCCCTCCGGGCAGTAAACGATTCTGTCAGAGAGGCTGCTGCTCGTTATCGACGTGCTCGCAGGCTGAAAGTTGTGGGCACCGCAGCAGCTCCTTCACATAGCAATGCAGCCTCAGCCGCTGCCACACAACAGCCATGGGTGATCGAGTACATTATGGATCCACTATAATGCCATGCACTGTAACACAGTGGAATGCAAAAAGGACCTCTTCAGTGAGCTGATGTGTATTGATCCCTGTATGGCACACAGGAATTCAGTTTATGAGTATGAGATGTAGAAGTGAGGCTATCATGGCTATAATTGCTTTTAATGAATGCTCAATTCAGCATACAATGATTAAACGAGCTATGCTAGCTGCTAGCCTGGCAGGTCTGTGAGGCTGAAATTAGTCACAGCAGTGCTTCTTAAAGCTAACATGCTAGCATTCAGATGTTAAGCAGGTATGACCATGTTCAGCATCCCATTGAAGCATGCTATCATTTGATAAATAGCACTACCCTGATGAAAGCTACATGTTTGTAGTAGATTTGCAGAACATTTCTGGGTCATTTTTAGCAGGAAGTATGCCAATAATATGATCTGGCAACTACTGGCAAACATGGTTACCGTCCATTGCTGGTAGCGTTAAAGTTCTTGTTAACTTCTGGTAAAAAGCTTATGGTAATGTTGCTGCAAATGTGTTGCCTCAAATTTGCATCATATATTTATATGTAGGATAGACTTACAGCAAACTTTCAGTGGACTTCTGGCTAACTTTGTGGAAAACCAATAGCAGGTTTGCAGCAAGTTTGCAGGAAATTCATATTTTATGTGTTTTTTTACAATTGAAAGATTGATTTTCTTTGTACTTTCAGGGTTGTGGAATGGTTTGTGTTGTCACTTAACAACATGAAGGTTGTGAGTCTACCCATTGGTTGGCTGTTGCCTCCACTGAGTTCCTCCCACAGTCCAAAGACATACATGGTGTGGTAAATAATGATTCTGGACTTCATATTCTTTGCATAGATGTGAATGCGAGCCTGAATAGTTCCTACGATGGACTGGCGACCTGTCCAGGGTTTAGCTCAGATAGAGTCCAGCTCCCCTGTAACCTGTTGAAGGATAAAGTGGGAATAGCTAATGGATGAAGTTTTTCCACAAAGCAAGCCAGAAGTCCACTACAAGTTTTTTACAAATCTAATTTGCATTTGAAAATATGACCTTGCTGCAAATTTGCTGTGACATTACAAAAAGCTAACCACAACTGTTTGCCAGAAACCTAACACTTTTAAATGGATCAACGGAAAGTATAACTGAGGCTTTTTGGAATGTTGTTAGTTTAGTATCTGACAAATTCGAAAGATAGATGAAAAAGTAAATGATCCAGAAATGTGTTACAAATCATCTTGAAGGATGTATGTATTTACCAAGTTGCAATAGTTGTCATGACATTCTGAAAAAATAAACAGAAATGTCAATCCCACTTTTTTTTTAATTTTTTTTTTTTTTTACAACAACAGGAAATCTAGGATCACCAAAATCACCTTGATACATCCTCTGGGAACCAGGAATGTGTATCAATCCACATGTAGATTTTGAGGTGTTACACTGGATAAGTGAAAACTTTGAGATCCTGCTGGAAAAAGTCAAGAGATTCATCCTCTGTAGAGCGAAAATGTTTTCTAACAAAATCTAGGACAGTCCGTCCAAGAATTGCTCAGAAATTTCAGTGAGGACTAATTAGATTAGAGTTTCTGCATTAGAGTGGGTAAAACAAAGACAGCGGCTGGTTCTTAATCTGCTGCAGTTAAAGCCACACCCCACATAGCCTGAAGCATTTCGACTGCATGTGCGTGCCTTTCAGCTATTTTGAAACAGGGATGTTATTAGATAGTTTGTCTGCCTGTCTGAATCCTCTGGCTGGTAGCTGTCCAGGAGGGTGAAGTGGGATTTGTGGATGCGGTTAGACCAGAATAACAATGCTTAGATTAATGACCCCTGTTTCTCTGCATTGCTCAAACAACATTTCACGAGTATTTGTGGCTGGAATGTGTGTATTTGGATCATGCGTCTGCTGTATGTTGAGGTAGGTGTGCTGTGCAAGCGAGGCCTCTCACAGATTATATGACATTTACACAGAGAAGCAAACGCTGTGAAGGGGCTTCGTCTTGTTTATGAAGCAAAGGGAGCCAACTTGTATGATTAGTGTGTTGTACCTGTGATGTCTGACTGTAGCCCCCTCCCACCAAAGGCATATATGTGACAGTGAATTCCATTATCTCCCAGCAACCAACCTTCTCATCTAACACACATGTTTCCTATCATGGTCGGGACATTCCAGGCGTTCCACAAGAAAGATCTATCATGAACCGAGCACGTCCAGATTGAACAAAGATAAACCCCGCGGAGGGAACCAAATGGGAATTGTATGTTTTTGTGCAGGATATAGTGTGATAAAGGTCATGGAAATAAGTGCACTTGTTCACAAATCTGTACTGAGCACATAATTCCTATGGAAGCTGATTTAGACCTTGTGCACACACTCTGTGACATTTACAGAGTGGAGTGAACACTATGAAGGGGCTTGGTCTTTGACGGTGACCCAGCTGTGTTTTACTATTTTCTAACAAAATGCATTTACTAAACATATTGAGACTTATAAATAAATAAATTAGTACTTCTGATGCTCATCTCAGCTCATGTATGTAATAGAACATCTAGAAAGTAGTAGTGAGAGTGTAAAGATGATACTTCTCTGTAGGCAAAGCCCAACTAAGACCAATGTTATGCTTTCCAAGTATGTCAGGGTCCGCTATGATGTGGGTGACATAAATTTCATCATTGGCCCACACAGACTTCTCTCTGAATGTGCAGCCCAAAATCTGACAGTCAGTGCAAAAACTACATGTTTGTAATATGTAAATTTATGGAATGCAAACTACAAGCGAAGTAGAAAGTAGTATGATGCCTTGATTATCCCCTCTTGAGGATATGCACATAAACAACTGTGGACACCACGGATGTGTAGTTGTTATTATACCACTTTCTAGTTCACTTCAAGGACTCTGTTCAATAAATGCACAATAGATCTATGTATGCTGCAAATGCACACTGCTCATCTCCCCAAGTCCACAAGAGTCTGAGCAAACCGCTGTGCAGACATTGACATGCAGCCTTAAGTTTGTGTCCATGCGCTGACTACGCCATAAGGACAGTAAAGTGCGTGCTTGGCAGGAGTGTACATGCATGAAATACGTAAATGCCAATCGACTGTGCATGTATGGAACAAAGTCCTACAAGTCTTCAAGTGACCTAGAAAGTAGAATAAAGCCTTCATTAGACTCCCTTATGGACATGGACAGCTGTGGACACCACAGATGCGTAGTTGTTGGATACCACTTCCAAGTCTGCTTGGAGATCACTGGGAGGACTCCATTCCATACATGTGCAGCAGGTTGTATCTACATAATCCATGCATGCACACTGCTGTCTTTGGAGTATTTATTTTGGGCTCCATGCAGATGGTTCTTGAAGGCTCTAGCAATTGTTGAAAGTCATCTGGTTTAACACTGCCTTAATCACAACAGCTATGCATATGTTGTATGTGTGCGTCCACATGAGAGTATTATCAAGGCTTAAGTTTGAACATGGTTGTCAATGTTGTTTTTGCATGGCATTGTTGTAGCAAAGCTATACTGGTTGGCCAGTTGCTCCACCATGTTGATACAGATTGAAATGTTGTGGTAACTGTGGTATCTGATGTTCCACCTCATTAAACAACATAACTTCAATAACAACATTTACTACAGGCATTCATTGTTCCCAAATGATAAATCCGACTGACTTTAGCGATTCTCTGACTATATATTCAGCACCAGCAGCAGCTAAGAAGGTCTTTACCCACTAAAAGACAATATGTCAGCATACCGGTTATGAACTAACACAAGATTGACACACAATTCAGAATTTGCAATGAGGTCAGTGATCATCTGACTTTTCGTTTTGTGCTAGTTAAGAAATTCAAAAGAAAAGGATTTAGCTCTAAGCACCTACATAGCCACACGGTGAACACCCATGGGAAGCAAACAAATTGCGTGGCATCGACTCTGCCACATTGCTGTTGCTGTGGGAGTGCCAACAGCGTGGGAACATGTCTGTGTAGGAGAAGATTACTTTTGTAGCTTCTGGGATCCCTCTTTTGTGTGTCCACTGGCTCCAAGATTAGAGACACAAACAAAAGCAAAAGTAGGGTTTGGCATAAAGTCACGTCCAAGAAGTTGTTGGGGATTTGTTGCTAAAAGTTGGCACGTCTGACTCAGTACTTGTGACTTGTGATGCTTAATGCTTTATTTGTTCACTTCTAGTTATGCATAACAGTTGAAATATTATATAAGCACCTTCGGGGCCATATTATGCCTTTAATCTAGTCAATGTCCATGGCTGGACATGACTGGAACCAGAGACAGCAACGACAGCAATTCATAATTCTTTTCATTATTGACCAATCTGTTGATTATTTTCTTGATTAATCAGTTGTTTGGGCTATAAAATGTCAAAATGGTGAAATGTCTTTCAGTGTCTCCTGAAGCCCAAGATGACTTTCTCAAATGTCTTGTTTTGTCGACAACCCAAAGATATTCAGTTTACTGTCAGAGAGCAGGAAAGAAACCAGAAATCATTCACATTTTACAAATTGGAATCAGAGAATTTAAATGTTTATTTTTACTCATTAATTCATTAGTAAATAGTTGAAAACTAACTGAATAGTTCAACCATTGCAGCCCTACCTTCAACCCATCAGGGCAGCACATACTTCCATTTTTTTTTTGTCAAAACGTTTGATACACCAATCAAATGTATGAACAAGTCAACAACAGCATGCACTAAGAAGCCCTTGAGACTACTTTGCCCACAACTACATTTTTATTTTATACTCAGATCAAATGGAGGTGATCTCATTACAAAGCGAGAGGTCATGCACGCTGTGTAAGCAATGACTCAATTCAAAAAGCCTAAACATATACAGTGCATTGGCTGTAGTAAGTTGGGCTTAAAATGATGTGAAAGCACTTTCTCCGTTCCCTCTGGACATCAAGTCAGGAGCAGAAGGCTTTTTACACAGAGCACTTCATGAGAGGAGGAAGAGGAGGAAAGTCTGCAGAGCCATCCGTGGGGGCGGATCAGGACAAGATCAATGGGAGTGACAGGGAGTGCAGGAGGCAGCAGGAGATTCAAAGTAGGCCAATAAATAACATCCTAGTGAGACAGCGACTGCCTCCCCCTCAGCCGCCACCACCCCGTTCCACCCCTAACCCCATTGGCCCCGCTGACTGGGCCCCTTTGATTACTGGCCTCCGAGCGGGGAGGGGGGGGGATGGAGGCCCCCGGCTGCACAATACACCTCTCATACGGGGCCCTCACTCACCTCTTGCCTCCATTTGTTGGACATTCATCTTTCAGCATGTGTGTGAGTTTGTTTAGGGGGTGGGGGCTGAGCGGATGAGGGACTGGTGGGGACAGGGGATGGAGAGATGGAAGGATGTGGGGGGTACATGTCTGTCTGTGTGTGTGGAGTGGAGTGGGGGTCTTCTATGTTTTTTACATCTTCCAACACACACCCATCCCCCTAAACACCATTCTATATTCTATGTGGCTCCCCATCTCGGACCACCAGGCTCTGCGCTGTGGTGTCACTTAGTGAGCTGGCTGGTTTAAACATTAGCCACTCTGGGTTTTGCTCTGCAGAAGCCAGGAAGAAGAGAAAGAGCTTGTCTTCTCCCCTCAGTCTGGCGGCCACACAGCAGCAACAGCTTGGCCTGACACCTTAAAGACAGTTTTAGTTCTGGCATCACAACCACCACAGGAGTTTGGATTTTACTCAGATTTTAGCCAACCTAATATTTTTACCCCTCCTATTATCTTTGGGGTCAATTTGACCCAATTCAGTGTTTAACACGTCTAAATAAGTCATTGACATAATTTTTTCAGTTTTATTTAAAGGGCTAGTTACACATAAACTTGGGTAACAACTTTGGTTATGGTATTTTCTTGAGGTTTAAATTGCTAGGGTCGAATTGAACTCAAGGATAAAAGATGTCAGTAAATTTGAAGGTAATAGGAGGGTTAAACATCAAATTAAAGGGACATCCCACCCGTTTGACACATCATTTTTAGTAATAAACTTGTACGAATAGCTGTGTCTCTTCCTAAAGGGATGGTTGACATCAGACATACACTGTTGCCCATAAAGTTGGTATATTTTTTGTTTTCAGACACATTCCTCTTTTCATTTCTATTTATACACATCAGTAATCATTTCTGACCACGTGCAGTGATTGCATACTGAGTCCCAGTTACCAGGTGAAACAAATTCTGACTTTGGGATCTGACTGAAGAGTGGGCCGTCCTGTCCATTGACACCATCAACAAGCTTGTGGACAGCATGCCAAAACGTTTTAACGCACTGATCCATGTCAGGGATGACCAGACTCACTTCGTGACTGAGGGACATTTGAAAAAGTAATATTGGACATTCTAATGCATGAAATCCTCTCGAATATGTATTTCCTGTTATATGAACAAGGTTGAAAATTGAAACAACACCCTTAATCCTATTATTCAGTACCCCAATTTTGTTTAAGCCTGAATACACAGTTTGCTAAAGTTAACTGTGGCTTAATTTTTCCTTTATTGTATGTATATTGTGATATGAAGTAGGTTTTTTTTTTGTTTTGTTCTTTTTTTTTAAAATCAAGAATATATCGCTTTGTCACAATCATTTCATGAGAAGAGCTAAAAAACAACAACAAAAAAAACCAAACAATTTTGTTCCAACCTTATGGGCAACAGTGTTTGTTTATTCTCATTCTGGTGAGTGAGTAGACATGAAGACCAACACCACTGTTACGTCAGTTATGTGTGAAACTACACATAGTCCTTACTGTTGTAGCTTCATAAGCATAAAGACAGTAAACAGGGGGAAACACAATCCACCTCCCAGCACCTCTAAAGCCATATTCAGACTAAAAGCAGACATTATTATTTTTTTGCCTTGTGTGTTTATTCACCCCTAAATGCTCTGCACCACCTGTTAGTTTTAAGTTCACCGTGACTGCGTCTGTGGGAGTGTGCCTGAGTGTTTTTCTGTGTGGCTCAGCCTCTGTTTGAACCCAGAACTCACCACAAACTCCAGCTCTTTCTGATGTTTGCCTCCAGTCTCTCTCCCTTTTCCCTCTAATCTCTGTATGCTTACGAAGCAGATTCATTAAGTCCCAGGATACACACAGACTTTTTGCTCCAGAAGAACCATTTTCACGCTGTGTGGATGCCTTCCCCATCATTGAAATTCACTTTGCATTCTGTATGAGCACGGTAAGCTGACTTTAAGCCACATATAACATGTATAGCAGAGACCCCAGGCAGTTGCTGGCACGCATAAAATGGCGAACTGATATTTTTAAGGCTTGGTTTATGTATGGATTATACAAATGGAATATTACATAGTTATAGTGCGTTTGCCTTCCAACATGCACACATTAGCCAGAAGATGTTTGAAAAGATCTTCATGCCAATGACCGAAAATGGACTGTGGATGAGAGGCCAAAACATAAAGGAAACCTGTTTTGCAGAATATATAGATCAGTGTGGACAAAGCTGTATCTAACTTCCTGCTAGAGATGGCTTCATGCCGAATGAACAGATATAAAAGTATCAATCGTCTTATCCAGCTCTCCATCAGAAAGCACATTTCCCCAAATGTAAAACTGCTACTTTAATGCCTCAGAAAACAATCCAAACAATGTTTTAGAGAAACTCAGTATCTTTCAAAGATGAAGACATTAAACAGACTAGGAACAACTAATCAAAGTGTTTTTGAAGCTTGACTCATACCAGGAATAAAATTATGCACGTCTCTGCCTCAGCTGCTTTTCTCTGCTTTTAATCATCCTTATTTTAATCTGTCTCTCGCAATTGCGTTTTCTTCAAAAACAAGCGCAGTTCTAAATAGTTGAGGGTATCCCTTCAAGTCACATGTTGTGTTTAAAAAAAACAGGAGAATATGACATCTTTTTGAGTCAGTATTTGTGAATTTTGGCTAAATTAAGCTCATTGCTCATAAATGTCTAAAGTAGTGAAGCTCAAAGCAGTTCTTTTCAGCGATCTAAATCACCAGAGACAGTTCATTAAAACACTTGTTCACCGAAGTCACCTTGTTGAATATCAGTGATGAATACTGCTTCTACTTTTCAACGTGCCCAGCCTGATTCCAACAGTTTGAGCTGCGTAGTACGTATAGTGAACAAATCACTGACCCTGCAGTGTTCCCTCACAGTGAGAAGATCTGAGACGCTCTTCAGCCACCTGTTTTGTTTTTTTGTTTTTACCATGCAGGATGCACTTGTTCCCTGTGAACTAATCACGTTTGCTCGCAGCACTCCGTGTGAATAAATCCATGACTCAAATGGCTGATTCAGTGAATGCTCGCCACTCGACCAAGAAGGAAGAGGTGGAGATATAGTTCCGTTTGTTCACCCAAATAATTTATTGTTTTGGCACTCTAGTTTCAAATTATAGGCTGAAACATGCGCCGCTAGAAACACAATATCAGCATCTGTACTCATTACATTCTAGCTTCACTAATTTAATTTGAAATTAAATTACTAAATCTAATCTGAATTACAAGAACTGAACATAAATTACGAGGATTGAATGTAATTACAAAAACTGAACTGAACAGCAGTTGAATCTGAATACAAGAACTTCATATGAATTAAGAATTAAACTAAATTAAAAAAAAAAAAAAAAGAATATGGAAATAAGCACACTTTCAAATTCTCAGTGAGGATATATTACAGTGCCAGAGAAACTGAATTCAGTTTCAATCCAGTAAATTCAATTTCAAATTATGTGATTCTATTGCGAAATTTGCTTTTTATTACAAATATTCAAGTTCAGCCGTTTCAATTCAGACATCCATAATTCAAATGCAGATTGAATTATTCTAGTGGCAAATATTTCTGTCCATATAAAAGTGCATCACTATAAAGAACCGGCAGTTTAAGGTTGTAATGTTTTCAGCAGTCCTGAACAGAAGACTATGATTTATGCCTCAATGTAGGATAGCAGATGCAGCTGATGACTGAATTTGGCATGCACCTGTGGAGAAGAAACTACATTTTGAGGAGAGCAGTTCAGCTTGGGAGGCTTTCATCCCTGGTGTCGGTAAAGTGTATCTGCTGTAAATATTTCACAGAGCACATGCGAGCACACACAGGCAGGGTGACAGGCAGGGTGGCAGGTTGAGGACAGAGAGGGGGGGGATGGCTTGTGTCCTAAGGCCAGAGCTGGCAGGGAGAGCAGGGCCACACCTCAGCCAAGGTTATCGCCGAGACTCAGAGAGAAGACAGAGATCCCCTTTGTGGTTCACAGCCACTCGCTTACATGACTGTCATACCACAAGACATTTGCGTGGAAGATGAGAGCAGCCGAGCGTAGTGAGCTGACAGGCAGAGAGGAAGAAGCAAAGACGAGCAGGGGAAGAAAGAGAAGCTGAGGGAGACTGAGAAAAAAAAAGAAAAGAGAGAGAGAGATTCAGAGAAAATGAGTGGGAGGTGGGAGCACAGAGTGGCAGACTTATACTGTAGATCTCCGTGGTATCTTTTCAAAGTGCCGAATGACACTTCCTATCACTATGTCGAGGGAAGTGGAGCGTGTCAGCTCCGGTGCTCTCTCACCCCATCTTGCATGCAGAGCAATTACCACTGGCACAAAGCCCCCCACCACCATCATCCTCCTGCAATTCAGTGGAATCAGCCAGCAGACCTGTGACTCATCATTTAGAGTAATAGGCCTGTCCTGCATTGGCCTCAGGAGTTTCACGGCTTGTAGGAGGCATAAGGAGCGCAGGGAGATGACTAAACAGAGCAAAGTTGTCTCATTATAGGGGGAGGACATCGCAGAACTCATCTCACCTTTCATCCTTAATAGATCAAGAAGGCAGCCCTTTAATGCTATTCAGAAGCTGTCATAAGGCCTGGAAGTTGTCAGTGTGCCTTGCTGAAGGGCACAAAAGCAGCCCGTGGACAGCATAGCATGAAATCTACTTTTTTGTTCCTGATGTGATTCATCTGTTTAAAGAGAAGCCAAAGAGAGGCATGTCTGAATAATCTGAAAAGCTGTATTGCCAGTGAGTGCTACATAAACCATTGTTCCACCAGCCCTGTGATTTGCACTAAAGGGGTCGCAGTTGGTTGCCATGGCAACCTTTCAGTATAGATGGCCTGTTTCTTTTCCAGTAGCGGTGATCATCAGCATCATTGGAGGAGCATCATTAGCAGGGAGCCCCCGGGGCTGTGTGATCAGTGCCTGGCCAGGACATTAGACGGTGAGAACAGAATGATAGACGGAGGATTGGGTCGTTATCATCTGCAGGCTGCAGCAGGGCTCAGCTCCACCAGCTCCCTTGTACCTGGATGACTTCCTTTTTTTTCCTTCTTCTTCTTCTTCCCCTGAGCTTGCCTCTGCATGTGTTGCCTTCAGCCCCGCTCGTCTCTTTTGCAACAACAAAGCTGATCTCCTCATTGTTGTTGTGTCAACACACGTAATGATTGTATCATCCCTGCTTCCAGAGGCTGTCATTCAAATGGCTCCTCTGCTCCCCGACATGCTCAGGGGCTCGTGTTCACGGCTCTGTGCAAATTCAGGCAAACACACAACAGTGAGACACATTTGACACCGTTCAGAGGCTTTAAAGACCCTGCTGAGGTAAACGCTCACACGGTGGGAGGCTTGTGTCTGAGCAGGAAGATAAAACAGCCTCAGCAGCCCTTACGCCACACTGCTTATCCTGCACCCCTCCTCACGCACGACTTTGTCATTGGAAATAAACATATCAAAATGTAAGCCTGCACTCCAAAGCGCTGCTCTGGGGGATCTGTACACGCTAAACTCGCAGCTGTAAATGTGTCATTCTCAGTTCCTGGATCATAGAGCTTGTGTTGTTCCTCTGGTTTCAAATCAAAGCAGAAACACAGTGTGTTTGTATGTTTACACTGGTGTGTGAGAGGTGCAGCTACCCCACCCCCCTGGAGGCTGGCATTGGAATTAAAGGTGGAGAACAGAGTGCAGGTTTCTCTACAGCTCCTTCCATCAAAAGCACACATTCACAGAGCAGGTGTGAAACGAGTGATGAAATGTATGAATCGTAGAGGTGTGATTCATATAGACTCCTGAACCACACTATGACAGCTCCTGTGCTTTCAAGTCTGACAGCTGCTCCTTCTACCAGAACATACTAGCCCTTCATTTTTTTTCTCTTTCATGTCAAAAAAAAAAAAAAAAAATCTACCAATCTTGACTCCTGTTTAAAAAGGACAGTTTTCCTGCGTATAAATAAAAGAGGTTGAGCTCAGAGATGGAGTGATGTCCTGGCCAAAGGAACCAGCTTTGCCCATCTGTTCATCTCTGAGCCCTCTCTTCCACCTCACCTCCCTTGTCTCACTCACTTAGCGGTGAATGTGGACCGGCCACCGAGTGCCAGTGGAGGGAAGAGACGCAGGGCGTGCACTGAGGAGCAGATGGGAAATTTCAATGAGCTGGAAAATCCAGAGTAGTAGCAAGGCCTTCTTCAGAAAGCAGGCGAGGTCACACTGATGCAACAGTGACCCCTTGTGGATGCAAATGACACCTTTAGCGTCTTTCATTTGTAAAATATTGAGCACATTAAAGGAGATGCACACATTTTCTTGATTTAAAAAGTGAATTTACAAAGAAAACAATTAAATGTTCATAACGTGCTTGGTGCATTGATTACGGACGTACTCAGTTAGCATATCTGCCACAATGAGCAGCCAGCTAGGCAGAGCACAAAGTGCTGATTGGGGTTTTCTGTTCTCCACTTTCATCCATGAACACAAGACATTTTAAATTCCAGATCCACTGCATACCAAACAGAAACATTTACCGAAGATCTACAGCAGCCTTTGACGGCAGTTTTTGTTTTGTCAGCCGAAACCTCCTGGTGCAGATCTTGCCTGCCTCAAGAAAGAAAAAGAATAATTCTTGATACAGCACAATTTATTCAAAGAAAGTCTGCAACCTCCAGATATTTTTCGAGCAACCCACAAAGTCCCAGCTCACTGTTAAGACTACAAATACGAGGTTGTAAAACAGGAGTGTGTGTGTGTGTGCTGTAGCAAACCCAGGAAATGTATTATAAGAACTCACAAGATTTCAAAGTACTTACAACGATTTAATGAAAGAAAAAGATGAATTTGTGTATAAAAACAAAACACTTTATTACAATTAGGCTGAAAAATCCAATGAAAACACAACTACTTTACAAGTACAAATGTTTTTGTTGATATTTACATTTTTTTTTCTTTTGACATCAATAAAAAAAGACAATTTATGAGAAAACACAAAATACTAAAGTACATGTTTACAGTGTATTTGCTGAAATAAAAAACATATGACTAAAGGAACGTGCATTACTCTCCATTCAGTATCTATAGACAACGAGAGAATCGGACATAAAAGGGACTATTTTATGAATACACTTATTCTAATGGAGAGCTCATTCCCCAATGCAGAATCACCCATAATCCTCAGCCTCAGACATCTGCTGGGTGATATAATCATCATGTAGAAAGCATGACTGTCTGTCATATGATGTATCGGGCAGTCACTGTGGGAGAAAATTTTCTGTTGTAATGTCAAGAAACATTCCACATCCATCGAAACAAATGAAGAATAGATGGTTGTTGATTCATCGAGACATAGTTATTGATCCCACCAGAATTCTGCGCAGAATGATTGATCTGCCAAAACAGAGCTGAAACTGGAGACAGTTGGGGTAAAGCAAAGGTTTGATGTGTTGAGAATGTGGCAGGATGTCTGTCTGCACTCAGCAGGAATGCACAACCTCACCACAGTACATGTGTACTACAGGACAACACTTGGTAAATGCGGCTTTGTGGTTGTGCATCTCCTAGCTGCTCCCCCCGCTGGGCTTGGCAGGGGTTTTGGCCCTGATGCCCCCCTGGCGAGCTTGACCCTTGGTGGTCTGTTGGGGCTGAGCAGGCTGCTGTGCCGGAGACTCGGCGGCAGAGGGTGCAGCGGGCTGCTGGGCGGGGCTATGTGGAGGAGGCGTCTGGATCTGGGGTGAGGCGGCGGCAGTCACCACCTGCTGCTGGATGATCTTCTGCTGGACCACCTGGGCTGTGGCGGTCCCGGCGGAAATCATCTGCACCTGAGCAGGAGCTGAGGTGGCTGCCTGGGTCAGAGTGACGGTCTGAGGCTGGGCCTGGATCTGAGGAGAAACAACACAGACTAAATGTTTCTTTACTGTTTGAGAGGTGAGATGTGATCCTTTCCCCTGAATTCCATAGCTTTACGGTACTTCCTCATAAAACTGACAAAGACTGTGAAAATCTTAAATAATGACAATAAAAAGCAGATTTGTCAAAAGTTTAGCTTCAATGAAAATATTACATTCAAACAAACTATTGAAAGATAAAAGCATTAACCTTGTGTTCACTTTTTTTTTTTTTACTTACTGGATTCATTTTTAGCTGCAATATAGAATCCTGAACCTCTCAAATGAAAAATATCTTCAGTCTAGTATGACACAGTTATAGTGCCATAAATCATAAAAGATAAAAGTCAACTGTCAGAAAACTCAAAAACCAACTATGTCTGGAGTTAAGTCTCTGCATAACTATTTGAGGCTTATAAGGAGTTAGTGACACAGTTCAGGTACTATTAGCCAAGTTATCTGCCCTACTGAAGGTCCTACATAAACAATCCTCAGCCTAAAACCCTTACCTGCTGAGGAGAAGACACAATTTGTTGAATATTGGCCACTGCTGGTTGCTGCTGCACTATTTGTGGTAGCTTAGGTACCTGATAGGAGTAGTAAACAAGAAATTCTCATATCATTACACAATTGTCTATCTGAAAGTACGTATGTTACAGTAGTGGCAGCCACTGATGATGTACCTGGATTTGGGCTCCAGTGGTTTTTTGGGCCTGGGCGATGGATGCAGTGAAAAATTGGGTCTTGATTCCCGGTGGGAGTTGGGTCGTGGTAGCGTAGGTCACCTTCTGCTGCGCCTGCTGGGCTGGCTGGGCTGCCTGCACTGTCACCTGCTGGGTGCCGATCTGAGGCAAATAAGAAAAAAAAACTGTATATACAGTGGCTAAATATCCCTATTAAATTAAGATTTCTACTGAGGTAATGAATTCTGAATGTTTATGTATAACAAGACGTGCAGTGCATCTTTAGTCTCTTGTTGTGGACAGACTGATAAACAGTCAGTTGTCAACAAGTGAAAGTCTACTATTGGTCTACTATTTACTATTGGTATGGTGTGTTTACCTTCTGCTGTACGGTGGCCTGTCCCTGCTGTGGCTGTCCTGCTTTCTGCTGGGCTGCTGCTGCTGCCTGAACTGCTGCCGCCTGCTGCTGCTGCTGTTTCTTCATCTGAATGAGCTGCTGGACCTGCATCTGGGGGAAGGGCGGTGTCAGCACAGGGCCACCTGACAGAGAGGAAGAAGATTAAGAAAGTGGAACTTCAGGACATATCAGAAGATGGTGATAATTATAACAATAGCAAATTCTTTGCAATAAAAGAATGTCCAACACATATGATGCAGGCCTAATCAATGACAAATACAATTGCATCTTCTGATTTGTATTCCACTGTGTATCATCATCATTTAAATATGTAGTCACTTATCCATAATATAATTCACTTTGAAAAAAATGTTCACTGTCAATAAAATCCAAGACTTTCAACACACCTGTTTTCTGGGCCTGACCAATCGCCACACTAATGCCTGCTACAGTGACTGGCAGTGTAGTGACGCCAGCTGATGAGACCACAGCTGGCACAGAAACCACAGGCGGCTTGGTGAGGGTGACCTGAGCTGTCTGTCCGGCCTGGGCCTGAATCTGGCCCTGAGTGGAAACTCTTGTCTGTGAAGGGAAATACAATTAGCAGAAAAGTTGGCAGACTTCTCAATAACTTCCACAACTTTATGTGAAATCAAATTATTTTTTCATTATCTTACCAGTCTGGCCACCTGCAGGTTGGCTACAGTGGTACCAGTCAGCACTGCTCCAGGTCTGGGTGCTGCCACGGCTGCTAGTTGAGGATTAGCTTGGGCAGCCTGTGCAGGCTGAACCTGGGTGGCCTGCTGGGCCCCTGCAGCCTGCTGGCCCTGGGCTGCTGCTGCTGCCACAGCTGCAGCTACCTGCTGCTGCTGCTGCTGCTGCTGTTGTAGCTGCAACTTATGTTTATGCATCTTTAACAGCTCCTGTATCACACAAAATACGAGATCAAGATAAGTTAACTATTCACATATTTTGCTATTATAACCATTACAATGCAATGTTTATAGGTAAACTCTGAAATGCTGCCATCACTGCAATTATCACAGCTGCTAACTCATATCATCGAACAAAGACAAGCCATAACTTCTGTACATACACATAGTGTTGTATTATGTGTAGCTATTGTGTAAAGCTGTTAGAGGTGTACCTGGGGTTTTCCTACAGCTTTGATCTGAGGGGAAGTAGCCTGCTGTTGCTGTTGTTGCTGTTGCTGCTGTTGGTGCTGCTGCAGCTGCTGCTGTCGGAGCAACTGCAGGTGGGCTGGACTGAGAGGCTTCCCTTGTGGCAACTGCATTCCTGTGGCTGGAAGAAGGACAGCAGACAAATCAGATCCGTACAGAACAGCAACAGGTACTTCAGAATCCTCACAGAAAAGTTCATGTGTCGTTCAGTACCTGATGTGACCTGAGTTACCAGTGGGCGGGTTTGCGACTGCACTGGACTCAGAGTGGTAGAAACTACTGCAGATGCTGTCACTGGGGTAACGGCTCTAACACCCTGACCTGTAGCTATGGCAACCACTTCAGCAGGGGCGGCAGTAGCAGTAACAGCCCTCTGTTGTGCGTGGACCACCTGAGCTCCAGCTGTACCTGCAGGCTGGACCAACAACAATAACAGCAACACAATGAACAAAATTTGTAATACTAACAATGATCACTCTATCTACAGAGTTTGGTGCCAATTTATAGGCTATGTGCATCATTATAAACAAATTCCTATTAGTCAGTAGGTGGCTGAGTTAAGCCAGAGCAGGAGTGATGAGTGAACATGACTCACAGACAGGGTGCCTGGTATGACTGGAGATGCCAGGCGTTTGTTGGCCTGGAAGGGACTTGGCGGAACTCCAGCTACTGTGTTCACAATCACATTCCCCCCTACAGTGGCTGGAAGAAACAAAGAGAAATGAATTAACTACTGGAACACCAACTGCTCTGTAATCTGAACCACATGTGTGTCAGCATACCAGCCTGAATGGTTGTGCCCACAGTGGCATTCTTTATGGCTCCAGCCTGTAAAATATGAAACATATGTGTTTAAACCTTTCACTTGGTAAATGGGTTTGTTTTGGATCTCACTATATGTAAAAGCATATTGGCACAGGATGTTTTGATTCTCACCAGTACAGCTGCATTAGGCACAGCAGCAGTTCCAGTTACAGCGGCTGCCTGAGGGACCTGAGCCTGGCCAGCAGCAGGAGCCTGGGCCTGCCCAGGTGCAGCCTGGGCCTGGGGAGCTCCAGCCTGCTGCTGGGCCAACTGCTGAGCCTTCTGCTGCTCTGCAAGAGCCTGCAAACGCAAACACAAATGATGCACAAAAGCTTACACAAATGCAAACATGTCAGTAATGGTAATAGACACAGACCAGGACCGAGGCCCGATATGTGTTTGTCTGGACTGAATTTTTTTTTTAGTCTTTTGTACTTTGAAAGGAGTGTGCCCTGAATTTTTGGAGATATGATATTTTGGACATATTGCTAGATGAACACTGTACTGTACTTGATTGAAACAACTGCAGTGTAAAAGAAACTATTTCTACCTCTGCCTAACACAAGCATGAAGGTTATTCTTTCAAGTGAAAAACTAAAGCAGCAGATTTCTGTGATTGGCTATGAAAACAGTCATACCAAATGCTGTCTTCATTTGTTGAAATAAGACCTGCATTCTCCTAGCATGGCACAGTGCCTGGATAAATACACAGACTTGAAGCAGCAGAACATTGCTGACAATCACCTTTTTCTCTTTGGCAATCCTTTCAGCTCGTTGAGAAGCCACCTGAATGGGAGGTAGGGGCTTGTCGTAGCTGATCCCACTGTGAAAAGAAAAACATGTTATACCTTAGTTCTAGATTTAAGGTTTAGATATCCATAACACAAAAATGGCATATATCAACATAAAACGCACCTTTCTGCCAAGACCGAGGCATGTTTGGGATTCTTCTGGAATGGATTCATGCCAAGCCTGTTGGTAGTACAAATGAATACATTTACATGGACGTATCCTTCTGTAACTTGATTTCACCATTTTCTTTATCATGCGTGGTCTCTTCATTTCCATTAATGAGAATTTGGTCTACGTCTCTTGCAATAGAACAACTATTATTCAGACACATTTTTAAGTTAAACCAAAAATCACAACATATTCAATAACTCAACAGCTGTTATTCAAAATGGTTTTTTACATACTTTTACAATGGTCATTACATGCAAGTAAAAGCTTTGTTTTTTTAAATTTTTGTTAACTTTTGTTAATACCCTGCTTTGGTACACGCTTCTTGACAAGACTAATGCATTCACTGTAAATGAACACAGGTCAGTACTTACAGTGGTTTAATTGGTGGGCTTCTCTTGCTGGCAATGATCTTCATGAGTTCGAAGCGGCTGTTGTAGAGTTGAATGTGAGTGGCATTGTCATCCTGTGTGTAAATCTGACAGGTCCTTAGAGGACGGCTGTTCTTAGACTGAACACGTGACACAAAAAAGCAGACAGAACAAAAATGAGGGCACTTATTTAGGAGCACAGAAACATTTATCAAATGCAATGACCAGGTGTGTCAGAGTACCTTGTATATGCTCTTGGTTTTCTTCTTGGGGTTTGCCTCATACACCAACTGAAAAAAAAGACATGGTTTAGACAAGTACGAGATGAGTAAGCTAGTTTCATAGCAAAGTAGGGTCACTGTGTTCATTACCTTGCCCTCTTCGCGGGGGATGATGACATTCTCGTAGCGGTTGCGACACTGTTTGGGTGAGCGGTAAATGCGGCTGCAGGAGTTTACTACATCGCTCACTAGATCCCAGTTTGGTGTGTGGGCAGGCGACACGATTGTCAGGTTCAGAGGCAACTCCAGCAGCTGTTTCACAGCCTAACAGACACATAGTAATAATCACTTGTCTCATGAAGCAACATGCAATTCAGCATTTATCAATGTGTATTAATGCTGCTCAGAAAGAAAAATCATGATGGAAGAAGTTAGTAAGGCTGGTACCTGAAGCAGAGCCCAGTCCTCACTGATAAGCCACTCTGGGTTATCCTGTCCAGCCTCCATGGCAGGTTTAACCAGCGATGGCAGGGGCTTGGCAAAGGGTGCCTGCTGCTTGAGGGAGAAGGTCTTTTTCTGGTCCTTGCCCTCTCTGCGAACCTTGAGCATACTGGCCTTCTCGAAAAGGGAGCGTGGAGGAATTACCGTCTCCCCATGGCCCTTTTTCTTCTTTCTGGCTGCTGCTGGACAAACACACTCAAGTGAGGACAGGAAAAACAAACAAACTTGTGACAGAACTTTAGCATGTATCTATTCTTAAAACTCTTTCCATTCATATAAACATTGACTCCAGGATTTACAATTCCTTGTCTGAGAATGCAAAAAAACAAACAAAAAAAACCCCACAAAACCCCCAAAAAACAAAGAAATTCTCAAAGGAAATATCCTTGATATAGGTGAATAAAAATGTATTGTATCTAAATACCTTGCAGACAGAGTGGAATTGAAATATTGTTATACAATTAGCCGATGCCTTAATGACAAATCTCTGACCTGAGGGGTCCATCTTGAGTCTCTTATGCTCCTTGCGGATGTAGATAGGAGGCAGCTTGGATTCTGGCATGGGTGTAGTGTCGTACATCAGCATCATCACAGAATCAATGTAAATGTCATTGTCGTCCTGTGGTGGTGTGGGTGGAGTCCAGAGCTGTATTGGAAAATCATAAGTCATAACGAGGTCAGAAGACAGAGTTGGACTTTATGTTGTGCTTTCATACTAATAAATGTAATTCAGAAAAGAATGTGAGAGATCCAAATTCCACACAACCTTGCATATAATACAAAAATAGACCAGTTCAAAATCCATAGTTGCTAGTGAAAACATGATGAGTAATTCCATTGTTCATCCCATTCACATCACATTTGGAGTCTTACCGGCATTATTTCTGTATGACCATCCTCTGCATCGAACACATACTCCTGTTGAAGAGCACAAAAGGCTAATGTCAACAGCAGCACAACACAAACCACACACTCCTTGTTTGATTAGCAGAGATCAAAATGGCCACCCACCATGTTGTAGGCATCCTCTCTAGTGTAGGTGAAGAGATCTTCATCTCCCTCCATCACCTGCCGCTCCTCCTCCTCCTCCTTAAGCTTCTGCAGCTGCTGCAGCTCCCAGCCTCTCTTAGAGCACTCCAATTGCTCCTGTGGAATATAAACAAAAAACATGTATCAGCCAGTCAAATGTATCAAAGGACAATTAGTGCAATGGAATTCCATAGGATGGACTGATGGACTACAGAAAATCTCTAAATATATACATCGAATCTCTAAAATCAAAAATAAGTCTTGGCTACATTACAGTTTACGTTACCTTGAGAGCTGTTTCATCGTCACTGATGTGGAGGTACTCCAGATAATGAAGGGCATATCTTTCAATAGGTGTTAGCTGTGAGTGGGAAAAATATAAACTCAGCAGGGAAAACTAGCATTTCATTTTATTTTGATTCACTGCTTCTAATTTTAATTTTTAGCTTACACCAGCTTCCAAACAATATAGATAAAAAAAAGAAAAGCTACCTGTTCCATGACTGCATTCAGCTCCTCTATCTGAGCCGGCTCTTCTTTAGTCTGACCCTCTGATTCCTTTTCACCCTCTGTCAACTCCTTGGCTGCTAACTCCTCCTGCTGCTGCTGCTGCTCTTCCTCCTCTGGCAGAGCATCCAGGTTTATGCTGTGGAGAGCCTGGATGTAGGGTCTTGCTACTCTGGGAGAGATGGCTTCAGAGGCTGACGGCTCCTGGTGAAGTACCACAAACTCCTCCACCTTTTCCCCGGAGCCTGCCTCCACTTCAAATAGGTCCTGGATTGTCCGCTACAAACACACAATATTATGTCAGTTAATTTATATACTTGGCTGAATAAAACTACAGTTACGGGTCTTATTTTCAAATGAAAACTTTACTGGTTCTTGCACAAAGGTCTTCAATAGTTTCAATAACTGCAGCTTTACGGAACTAAAAAGAAAAGAGGTGTGACGCTGAGGTCATCTTACTTGTGTGAGGAAAGCCAATGTGTAGTCAGTCCCCTGGGCAGCTACCTCTCTAATCAAGTCCTTGGTGCCATTCTTCAGCAGTTTCTCTTCAATGGAATTCCCGCTCTCCAACCTTGAATGATACACAAAAAAAATAACATCATTGTTTGGAAGGTATGGGTTGTATCTCGTGTTTTACTTTGAATGGATTAAGGAATACAAAATTAAAGGCATCGACAGATTTCCCTGTACTAACATACCTGTATATGTGTATATCCTTGGAACGCCCTATTTTGTCACACCACTCCTGGGTGCGGGCGTCCATGCTGGGATTGAGGTCTGTGTCGTAGAAGATGATGGTGTCTGCGTCAAACACAGTCCCGACTGCAGAGCAGCAGCGGTTGGTCAGGATGCTGCAGAACACCTGCCTGTTCCTGTTAAACTTCTTCATATTCTCCTGCAGGTGCACAACACCAAGCACATGAACAGAGTGGGACAAAGGCCAGGAAATAAGTTGCTTACAACACACTTTCTGCAACATAGAGATCCATTATCGTCTGTTTTTAGGCGACTGCTGTGACCGTTTAGTTATCTGTATCATCATTTTCTTGTATCAACAACAGGTCTAAGCAACTGACCCAAAAACAAGAGGGATTACATTGCAGTAAATGGGTTTGTTAAAATCAGGTCCAGATCATTTAAGATTTTAATTTGTCAGTTTAAGCAGAGCAGAAACATTTCACCACTCGAAATAACATGCAGCAACAAACAGACAAAAAGAACTACTGTCTGCTTCTCTTAGGGCCCCAGAAGGAACACAATCCAGCAGGGAGGGAAGAGAGCAAGATAGTTTGTCCCCTTTTTGAGCTAGAACTCTGCACGGACACTGGGAGGTCCTAGTGTTAGATAGGGAGGTACACAAAGCCTATACGTGGCTGCATCATTGCCTTTCACAGTAGCTACTATTCTAATTATATGCATCATTTCTAGTGTCACAAGAGTATATTTTTTTGAACAGGTAATGCTGAATTAAATTCAGCGATGACACCTGTTTTAAGCATTGCATGTCAGAACCAAATTAAATAGTGATGTCATTTTACCTGTCTTTCATCAAAAGTGAAGCTTTCATCAATGCGCACATAAGTGAGCTGCCTGTAATCTAGGAAGGCCTCCAGGATGTCTAGCATCTTCACCATCTGAGTAAAGATGAGGACACGGCGACTCTCTGACCTAAGCTTCTGCAGCAGAATGGCAAGAGCTTCCAGTTTACCTTAGGAAAAGAAAAATGTCAAGAGTTATCATTCGTGGCATTGTCAGATGTCAAGTTGACTTCAACTGCAGGCGGGTTAATTACATATAGTTGTACGGTAACCACAACTATGTTTCCCAAGAAAACAGTCAACTGAGATAGAAAGGATGAAATACGTGCAGGTTACCAACAATATTACTATGATTGAGAATGCTACAGACTTTTTTTTTTTTTTTTTTTTAACAGTGCCTATCTCTAAAGACTGAACACATACATGTGAACACTGTTTATTTTATATTATCGCTACATTATATTGTGTACACACCCCTGCATTTACAGTGTCCAAGAGATGGGAGGATTCATCCATCTTGTGTCAGCAGAAAGATTTTTTGTTTTTCTTGCATGCAGTACTTGATTAGCAAGTCATGCTGTAGTTATCTGTAGATGTATGTATTTGTTTTACAGTCTAAGCTGGTTATTGCTTGCTTGCAAAAACCCCCACAAAAAACAAACAACAAAAAAACACCCGTACCTGAGTCCATCTGCATTAGTTGCAAGTCTGGATAATAGAAAAGATGCCTGGATGCTAACTGGTGGATGTCTGCACTGTGGGGTGCAGAGGCCTCCAGTAGCCGGCGGTGAAGGGACTTCTGCTCAAGACTGTAGGGAACTGGGGGATTGGCTGCATACAGATGAGGCAGTGGAGCTACAGCTGGAGGCACCACACATGCCAGTCTAAAAGATAACAACAGTCAACACCGATAGGTAATACATGTGCATCAATCATTATTTGGATTAAGAAATAAAACGTTGAACTGCACTCATGAAAGTTGTCAACTTCTTTTAAAAAAATTGGTAGTTACTTTAAATATTACTTAGAAAGTGTTTGCTTCACCTTACCCTTTAGTTTTAGCAATGTTATTACCAAGTGACCTAACCACAGTGAATTAACTTTTAATAACAGTATTGCAGTGTAGAATACGAGCAGTATAGAATAAAGAAAGCTTTAATACTGAGTTCTCAGCTCCAGTACCTATTGATTAGGCTGTTGGAAGCCTCCAGGTGATTCTTCACAGAGAGCAGAGAGGACTGCAGTGTAGAGGTGGTAGCCACGCAGGTTCTTTGGGCCCTGAGGCAGCTCTCTCTGCCCACCCACCTCCAGCCTCCAGCAGTCAGGGCAGTATGACCAGGCTCTGAGCTCAAAGTGCACGCCTGCAGCAGGTCCGACCCATACAACACTCTACGGCTACAGCGTTGCTCATTGGCCTCGAACAGGCGGCCCAAACGCTCCTTCAGCTGTTGAGTCTTTTCTTCTGAAGACTCCTAAAGATCACAGTGAGAAAAGCATAATCACAATTTCTGTAAAACATTTGGATGAAAAATGAAGTAAAGCACAAAACCAGGCATTATAAACGTGATTTCACTAGAGTGAATGTACTGACCTGAGAACCACCATGAGCTGCAGTAGTAAGCTTGGTCGGGGCGGATGTGGCGTTAGTCGCACCCAATGCTTTAAAGGAAATATACAGATCAAACAGGAGAATAAGTGCTACCAATTTAGAAAAGCAGCACTACTACAAAATGTCAGTGATAAACTTATTGCACAGTTACAGAGGTGTAGCTGTGTACCCATATGAGCATTTTATGTCACACAAGAATGTATTACCTTTCAGCATTATAAATACAGAAGATGAGTGCTGGGTGGTATTAGCAAAATAACTGCTTAAAAGACAGAGATAGTAATGCAATATGTTTACTGTGAATGACTCACCTTGCTGAGCTGTTGACAGGGCAGGATGAGGTGTGCCAGGTGTAGTTGAAGCATTGGAGGCAGGAACAGCTTGAGGCATTGTTTGCATTACCATGGATCCCTGGGGCCTAATGATCTGCTGCCCTGGAGCTGACACAATCTGCAGGATGTTGCCTGTATTCATGACACATAGTGAACAACCAATTAGGAGGTGCCTTCACGGAAAGTAACACGGGCTAAAATTTTGTGTGTGAAAAAAAAAACGTGTTATCAGAACTGATGAGTGATAAGACAGAAACAGCAGTAGATGGAAATTTAAACAAAAGATACTGACAAACTATCTTTAAAAGCTCATTATAATCTACAACACTGAAATTAGCATTTGAACATATTCAACTTAAATCCTTAGAAAACCTTTTTTTTTTTTTGTACATTTGGCTTTTATTGATAGCTGAAAAAGGCACACTGCGGCATCCATAATTGTATACTATGGTCTGAAAGTGGATCACACCTGTCCTATAATTTTTCTTAAAAAAAGCAGGCAAATAACACTGAAATGGCAATGGATCATAAAGGACGGATGGAAGAAAATTACGTGGAGAGAAAGTGTGACAATGGGATGTACATTACCGAGTGTACCTTGGAGCTGCAAGGGCTGCCCAGTGGTGAGCTGGCGGAGCTGACTAGGGGACAAAGTGAACTTGTTGCCCTGAAACTGCAGAGTGACAGGAGTCTCTGGCTGGGAGATACGATTCTGACTGCCTGCTATGTTGGCCAGTTGTGCGATCTTCACCACATCTCCACCTTTAATGGAAAGAAAGAACATATTTTATCAAGGATAGAGTTATAAAGTCTCGTTACATTTCTACAGTTAAAAAAAAAAACAACTTTATTCTTAGTTAGTTAAAGGGTGAAAAAGAGACAAGACATGCAGACCCAGGGTGGATTAATCAGTGGAGCGAGCACAGCTCCTCTCCATGACAGAATAGTAGTTGCTCCTACTTTAACAAACCCTGAAGGGTGAAGAAAATGGCTATAAGGGCAGTCCTCGGGTGAGACAGAGAGCCTGAAACATAAAGCACTGTACTTCACTGCTTTTTCGAGGCAACACACTGGTCACCAGAAAGTTCAGTTAGGGACTGGTGTCAAAAAATGGTAGTCGTGGAACACTTATTTGTGTTTTTTTCATGACAAATGATATAAGTCACTGGTTTACCCTTTTGAGCCATTTCTGATGAAGCAATGCACTCATTTTCAAATTGGAAAATACATGTGAACTTGTGAAAATGTGAACTTATAAACATTGTCACTGCATTTTTCGAATTGACAATATAATTCTTTGATTTTACATTGACATTTTATGTTTTTTAACCTAAGCAAATCTTAGAGCTAAATCCCAGGAAGCTCATAGTGAAACTGTGTAACCACACATACTAGACTTTAGAACAAATTCATATTATACATTACAGGTATTCACTATGTGGTGTGTTCAAAAACCTCATACAGGCAGTGGACTTTGTGGCAGTACTGTGCCAATTTTAAGAAACACAAGTTTTGTATGTTATCAAAAAGTAGTACATTTAATACTTAAAAAAAAAAAAAAAAATTCTAAATTGTGGTATCATTAGTCCTGCAGCAATCATAGAAAAATATTTAACAATCTGTGTGACAATCATGGCGCCATTCTGTGCTGTTTAAAGCAGTGGCAATACACATAGCAAAAATTTCCAAGCTGTGGATGATGTAAATTTGTCTGGATATATTAGCTTGGATATACTTCCGAATTTAATTCCATTAAATCCCAAATTGCAGTTCTGCTCATTTGTTTATATACCCTGGCAGAATTTATTAAGATGTGTAGGCGACCATTCTTCAAACACGAGTGATCAGGCAAAACACATATATTCTTAATGGGACATCTATTTAACTATTACTAAAGCATCACAGAATAGAACAATTACTGAACAAAACACAGAAATACAGAAATTATTGAGAATACTGAAAATACTATTGCTCACTTAGTTCCTATTATTCTCTGTTATACCTTTTTGCATCAGTAATGATCAACTGACATCCCTTCATCTATTTTAAGCAATACACCACTTAAAAGAAACCCCTTTAGAAACAGAAACCAATATGTGTTGCATACTGGCATTGTGGTTAAGAGTTAAAATCAATTACTAATGGCACTGTCTAGACTTTAGTTAATACTAAACAATTACAATAGGATGAAGAGTATGTCGTTAGCCTGCCAGCATTGACACTATTTGTTCATGGTACTTTGCAAATCTGTCTGTAGACTTTTAACCTAAAAACCTGCAAACTGCATAGTATAACCACAGTCTAACCTGCTGGTCACTGAGCAGCTCTAAAGAAGCCACTGGGAATGAGGACCTTGTCTGCACAGTGGTGTTGATGAGGGAGAGGAAAGTGCTTTGTTGTTAGTTTCCCATCCAGATATTGTTCTACTTTAAACTGGTGACCGTCAAGTCATAAATTTATGTTTACAAGGCACAAATTGCCAGTTAGTGGGAACAAGATGTGTACAAAGTTGAGTAAAAGTACCACTAATACACCAGTTCGTGCGTAAATCATCAGAAATTTCACTTGAAGTCTGCTAGGCCAAAAATGATGTTGAAAATATATTTACTTGATAAAAATCACATTCAAAATGTCTCAGCAATCTTGGTTCCAACACACAGGGTTGGAATTTAAAAAAACAAAAAAGCAAAAAACAAATATTAAGATAATTCTCACAAAACATGTTTAAATTTTACATGTTCAATTATTGTGTGTTGTCACTAAAAAGGTTTCTCTGTTCACATGTGAGGCTGAAAGGGTTTTATAATCTGTGCAACCATTTCCACATGCTGTGCAGTGATGCCCAAGGTCAGACTGACAAAATGACAATAGAAAAGAAAAAACAAAACAAAACAAAACAACCAAAGCTTTGGGATCTCTTCCTGCAGCTGGGCTGATGCAAGAGACAAAAGAATATTAGTAAACTGGGAGAAAAAAATGATTAAAAAGAAGGGGTAGGACATAATAATTTAGTTAAACAGTGTTGTGATGTGAGGTGTAACATAAGTGGGTCATTCATAGTGTACATGCAGGTTTTTAAGAAAGAAACTGGGGAATACTGAGCCGTTGGAGATGCTGCTGATATGGCTACAGATCGAATTTTAAGGGACCTTTTCCCCCTCCATGAGTCGTTTTAATATTGATTCATGATATTTGACCGTAATTGCGGCTCCACCAGTCCTGCTGCCAGTGCATGTACAAAACCATTTCTCTGGAGAAGTGAAGACTTAACACATATCAGCAGTGCCTCAAGTGAAGGCCTCAGTGTAGAGCAGCCTGTACTTTTGTGCCAGAGTGGAGGGGAAATGCTGAGACGGAGGGGAGGGCAGGCCACTTACTAGGCAACCGTGCCTGGGCCTGGGATGTAAGAACCAGCCTCTGGGACAATAAGCTGGGCTGGATGGCATGGCTGGGGGCTAGGGCTGGCCTGGGGACCTGTGTTAATCCAGGCTGGCTGATGGGAGCCACAGATCCCACAACTGTGCCAGCTAAGGTCTGGCCCAAAGCCACAGGGGCAGCCCCCAACACATGCTGCCCAATGCCACTGTTCCCAGAGGAGGCTACAGTGGAGGCTGCAGTGTTGTTGCTGTTGCTGACAGGAGGGGTAGCCTGGGCTCTCAGAGTAGCTGTTCCAAGCGCTGTGAAGTACAAGGCAATGGGGCATGGGGCTCCATGTTAGGGGTAACCCAATATTTAGTCAAATCAGTACGATCAAACAGTTTTCTCCATATATTCACTCAGCAGTGGTGGGCCAACACAGCAAGCATAATTATAGATGTTATCGATGTCAGTGATAGATTAATCACAGCTCACAATCTGACTGCTGAAAAATATTAGGGGGTGTAATGGTATGTATATTGGTCCCAAGCTGTTCCAACATATGAGATAAAATAGATAGGAGATTTGAGTGTGGTACAGCCTGCGATCCAATTGTTTATGTCCTAAATGAAAATACTGGTGCATGAGCTCCACCTGGAGCGTTTTGGCAGTGCATCAGTTGCTATATATCAGCTATAACAAGTTAGCAGGGCTAGCCTTGAAAGCGGGGCGGACACTGTGGTTGTTATTAATCTTTGTCTTGTACAGTGTACAAACTCACGCCACACATTGAATCAACCTTCCTGCACAGCCAGAACCTGCAATGTCTTTGCTTACACTATATTAAGGTGAGCTTTTACAGGATTGAATTTCCCTTCTGGGATGAATAAAGTATTTTTCATTTCATTTCATTCATTTCATATAGGTTAATCGACAGGCCACCATGTGAAGCTCACACTTCGTGTGAATATAAAAAGCCCCTCCTCGCTGTTGTCTGGTTACAATTCCTAGTCTATTCAAACTGTAGGGCTGTATCCTCAGTGCTGACAGCAATGCTTTGGCTTTGATGGTTAGTATAATTATAAATTGATTATATGAATTTGTCTCCATGGACATTTCTTGAATTATGTATTTTATACGTCAAGTAACAGAACAAGTCTTTTCTTTTTTTGGCTGTTTACAGCACTTGAATACCTTTGTTGACAAATTAGATTTCTTTCACTTATTACTTTTGTTTTCTCTCCTGTACTGTAAAATGTACAACACTGTGATTCCAAAATCGGGCTTCATAACAAATTCTGAATTTGTGTACAGTTTCATCTCTACAAATTATATTACCTTACATAAACAAAGCTGGTCTGATATTAACAGTGAATCTATAGAAGATTGATTCCATCTGTGTGGGTGTATTAAGCAGCAGCCAAACTTTACTCAAACTGCAGCAGGGTAACTTTTGCCTCCAGCTCTTCATCTGACAAATTTACTATAGGTATTACGTCTTTATCACCACTTGCATAATGTATCCATTAATGTTTTTAAATCAGCAGCAGCTGCTAAATAACATAGTAATCACTACAGACTGACTTGTAGCATGGAAAGCTGTAGCAGCTTTGCACTAAAAGTGTTGCATTTAGCCTTATCCTAACAGCTGTGCTGCAAGTAGGAGAAAACAAAGTCGCCAACCCACCACTGCTGCACGGAAAGTATACATTTAACACATGAAACCTCTATGACCAGTGACACTTGCTAGGGAAAGTCTACTTTCCATCAAGTTGTAAGAGTAACCTAACTTTTTAAACATTGCAGTATTGTGCATAAATATGTACACACAGTACATGTTATATTTTTAATTATAATGTGCAAAATATGACTGTATAGGCACAGGATTAATATTTTTTTAAGCATGACATAGACTTGGTTTATTTCAGTTCAAAAGAGCAACTCAATCATGCAGCATAACACTGTATAAGACTGCATACATCACACGCTTTAAACTAGCATAAGCATGTTAGGTAAAAGCATGAACAAAACAACTATGGGAAGTGAAGTTTTTTTTTGTTTGATTGGTACACCATCGGGACTCCTCTGGCCACTGTGAAAGCCAAATGTCCTGTACTGCCCCTGAAATGGACTTACCATGAGAAGTTGGTGTAGTCGTTGCTGTAGTGACAGGGGACTTGCCCCTGGTCTGGCCAGACTGAGTGGTTGTGGAAGGAGAGGCGGTAGTAGCTGGACCGCTTGTTGGAGGACGCTGACCTGCTGCATTTGTGATAGCAGCAAGGCGACCTTCTGGCTTTGTGCCATACTGCACTGGCTGGAACAATCTAATCAGAAAAAATGGGCATATTGTGTCAGCACCTGAATATGAATGTTACAATTCAAATGCATTTTAAAACTTCTAAGGATCTTCAATCAACCATGTCAAGTTACAAAGTGCTTGGAGATTGTATTGCTGACCTCATGGGTTTTATCGGACATGGTTTTGGTCTCGGGGGTGGATCTGGACCGGTGTAGATTTCCTCTATGAGCTGCTGAGTGACCTTTAGTTTGGGCACTGCCTCTTCAGTCTGATAGCGAGTCAGTCTGTTCTCATTATTGATCAGATCAAATATGGACAGGTTTGCTATCTAGAAGGACAAAAACAATGAAAGGGAATAAATGTAGACTGATCATGAGTGTAATACATTGCAACTAAAATAACAAAAACAAGGTTTAAGGTCCAACACAGACGAATTACATAATAGAAGACAAAAATACAACAATAGAATAACAAATAAAAGTCCATCAAACTCTAAAAAGGGACTACAGTGTATTCAGCTACCTATAAACTACCAACAATGCTATCACTGAAGATCACAATGCCAATCATAAGTTGCTAGATCTTAAAGTGATAGTTTTTTTTCTATCCAATTACACTAAAAACCCAAGGTATCCACTTGTAATATCATGAACATAAAAAGACAAGAAATCTGAGCAACACCCAAATACGTCATACTCGTACTTTGACAAATGACAATTACGCATTTATCAAAATGGTCGTGATGGAATCATTTTCAGTTCATCAACTAACTGATTATTATTATTTGCAGTTATATTCATTGCATTTGCCAGGGTGACGAAAGCACAAGTATATACCTTGCTTGAGTCATTTTGAAGAGCACCCAGCACCAGTGATGGTACGTTGTATTGCAGGGAGGAACAGAAATACGAGCTGCTGGTCTCTCTGGGTGCAACCAGCTCTGGATGGTTACACACTCGCTGTAACTGCATTAAGACCTGAAGCACGCTGACAAAATGACCGGTCTTCAGTGCCTCCTGAGCACTAAGGGAACACACGCAAACAGCAAACATGAGTATCGATTATGATTAATGGCATTTTAAAAAAAGAACATATTAAAAAAAATAAACCACCAACATTACCAAAAATGTACACCCTGACACATTACACTGTATCTTTCCCCCTCAAACAAAGTTGACAATAAAAATCTCCCTCAACAAAGAAAATGTGTGTGAGGAAAAAAAGATAACTACAGAAATTTTGATGATATATTTGGTAAAAAATAAATGGGATAAATGTTACACAGCCACAAAACATAATTGGAATCATGTTTAAAGCACTGTCCATTGATTCATCTGTAAATTTCATACAATCCCCAGATTTACAGTATATTGTGCAAATTCCATTTTTCACCTGATTCATCTATCTTTATACTATGAAAGATTACTCTAAGCGCAAACTATCCTTGTGGGGAAATCAGCTCACCCTGGTTGAGTTAGGATATCCTCGTAAAGACTCTTCTGTCTGCTGGACAGGCGGCATTTTAGAATGTGCTCGTACTTCTTGGGCAGCTGCTTTTCCACATCTCTTTTGGAGCGCCTCAAGATGAAGGGTTGGATCATCTACAGATCAGAGAAGAAGGGAGTTTTATATGTGATGTGCAATTAGGAACTACAAGGGAAGCCCATCAATCAGGTGGCACAGTAAATGAACAGAAGAATCCGCAGTGCTATACTCACCCTGTGCAGGCGGATGACCAGTTTGTGGCAGTAGTCTTGGTTCTGGTCTGTGCCTGCCTTCACAGGAAAGTCAGAGTAGGACCTGGTGATCCCTGGCAAAAGGAAGTGGATCATGGTCCACAGCTCCTTGAGAGTGTTCTGTAGAGGAGTGTTGATGAGGAGAACCCTCTGCTCACTGGAAAATGCACAAAATATGCCCATTACTCAGTGAGCCAAGTCTTGATTTAAACCTCCAGCAAAATAACAAGTGATTTCACAGAAACAGACAAAAATCCCTTTCATGGAAATGATCTCATCAGTGAAATCATTTTGCCCCAAACTACTTGCACATTGGCACATATGTATGTGTCACTCCCTTAAGACTTTTTATGTTACTGACCATAACACAAAAAACCACACTAACCATGATCCACATTACAAATTACAAATAACAAACTTGAAAAGGAGAATCTGGCATTAAAATATTAAATTGTTCTAACATACTTTAAAATCAATCCATAAACAGATAGAACTTTATTGATCCCTTTGGTAGAACCTCAGGGAAATTGTTGTAAAATCACCCAGCTCACCTTTTCAGACCAAAGATTGTTTCCCAGTGTTTCTCCGTCATGTTTTTGATGAGTTGCACCTCGTCCAGAACCAGATGCCTCCACTTTCTCTTCAGAAAATGGCTCTGGTCTTTCATCAGCAACTTGTAGGATGTCACGCATACATGGAAGCTATTGGCTTCTCCCCACCACTGTAGATCAGTGATCAGATATGTTATTACATTAATAGCCACTGACTGGGGAGAAAAAAAAAAGTTTACATTGAGTAATGTCAAAAACTGTGTATTTAAATACAATGAAATTACCATTCTCTTAGATCTGCGCTCCCTTCTGTTACCAAGGTACAGGAGGATCTTAAGGCCAGGACACCAACGCTTGAACTCCACCTCCCAACTTAGTAATTTGCACGTCCTAACTACAATAAGATGCGGTCCCCAGATGCCTGTGGACAAAAACAGACCACATCTCAGTGATATTCAACTTCTAAAAATGAGACTAAAGTTCACTATTAAAAAAACAATCCTGTATGTCTGCGAACTCAAGCATACCTTCTTGGCCAGCTAAGTGGGCCATGTAAGCCACAGTCTGTACAGTCTTCCCAAGGCCTGTCTCATCAGCTAATATGCCATTGAGGTGTTTCTTGTAAAGGTTCACCAGCCAGTCAACACCAATTTGCTGATACTCTCGCAGTGACCCATGCAACAGAAACGGAGCTGGGCTGCGGTTCTAGTAAAATGAAAAATCAGTTAAAAACATGATAAAAATGCATGTTTTATGTTTATATGTGTGAGGTTTTTCATGGGTCTTACTGATGAAGTGGTTCTGAAGCTGCCCTTGGGCAGGATGAGCTCTGTGGCAGCAGCTACTTCAGCTATGTCTCTGCCAGGCTTTCCATCAGAGTCTGAAGAAGTGGCTTTGTCAGCACCACGATACTGGTCCACACTAAGCAGGGAGTCAATCAGCACAGCCTCAGGCGGACTGCCTGAAGGACATTCCATTTCTGAAAACAAAGAAGGTGAACTATTTTAGTCACATCATTCACAACCATTAGCTAAGAAAAATTTGGATGAACATGACAGTTTCATTTTTTGATGACAAAGGCACCTTCAGTTTCTTCCATTTCATCGTCATCACTACAAGGACTAGGCTGAGGCCACTCAAAGCTGTCAGCATAGGCACCAGCATACTGTTTCATCAAAGCATCCAGAGGCATCTCAGCTACAAATCAAACAAAAAACATGTGAGGAAGCAATACAGAAACAAAGACAAGTAATTCTGATACATGTATGGCATAATTATGGAAGCAGTTAATAATGCAGTATGGTATAATAATTTGCTTTTGTAATTTGTTAGGAGTATATAATTATGTTTTGCAAACAAATATTATAGCAGAGAGAACCAGAGGACCACACACAGATTCTTAGCTTTATGCTGAATAAAAGCCCAAAATTCTCAGTTCACACTGCTATTAGGGTCAAACAGGAGCAACAGATTGAAAATTACTTTTTATATATCTTCAAATCACACAAGGTACCCTGTAGCATATTTATATCATTCAGTAAGCAAGATTTGACCTGTACAAAAGAAGAGCCAACAGTCTATCAGCAGCACTGCTACCTGTCTTCTCTTCACACACTGTAGCACCATCTTGTGGTCAAACCAAAGCAAATCAAATCAGTCAAAGGAACAAACTAAAAATCTATTTCCAGTTGAATTATCACCAAACTGTATCAAAGGAAACAGTATCTTTGACTTATGTATCTAAAATGCTTTATGTTTCAAAAGCAAGCAGATTTAGATTGCTATGCTGCATATTTCAATTTACTTTCTCAATGCTATGACATAGACTGGAAGTTATTCAGCAATGTTCCAGAAAATGAAAAAGTGTGTTTTATTACATCCTGTCACCTGCTAGTGCCTCTATGGATTAAAATATGAATTTTCAATTGCCACCGTGTCTTCCTGACTGATAACAAATTGCACAGCACCACTGGTGGAAAAAATACTATCAATCACAGAGTACAAGACTTATGCAATTCTCAAATCCCTGAGCTGCTCGAACTACACAACAATCTCTCCTCTATCTTACTTCTGACACTGTGTTGATGAAGGCATGAGCTTAAATGTTGGGCTATAATTTCATGTTAATGCTGTCTGTAGAAAAAGTTTTTGTCTATAGTCTACATCTAATTCTCATTCATTCAAAAGTTTCGACCCCACCATTTCCTTCCTAAAATGCCACAGACATCACCAAAACCCCACCTGAACATACTATATGTGATTCACAAATTAATATCATACAAATCAATATCTTCCCCTGATTCATGCCGCTGGACATATGCTTAGAAAAAGGGATGAAAGAAAGTACCGTCTTTAGCGAGGTCAACCAACTCTGCTTTGTGGTCTGTTTCCCCTTCCATGCCCTCCTGCTCCTCTATGGTGCTTTCTTCATCTGCGACATCAAGTAAAGACAGTCTTTAAACATACGTCTTATTATTTCTTTTGGCATATAAACCTTAATTGTTTGACACATACCATCTTCATCAACCATGGACAAACTTGATTTTCTTTTTTTAGCTGAAGAGGCCACCTCCTAAAAAATACAACAATATATATGTACAGTCATATCTGGGATGCAATATGTGCTTGTCCATTGCTAGTCTTTTGTATGTTAGTATAGCACCTACCTCTTTATCAGCTTTCTCTCCTGCTGATGAACCACATGCTAAAATGAATAAGGAAATAATATGAAATAAGTTAATTTAAATACAAAAAGGTTTTAATAATAAAACAGTTACAGGTGAGCTGACTCAGCACAGTTCTTTGTATTTTTAGTAGATTATTTGGACGTACCTTTGGCTGAGGCTTTTTGTAAGCCAAGTGCTTTGAGCCTCTTCGCATAAATTTCAAACTGAAGTTTAATTTCAACAACCTGACAAAAAAAATCTCATTTAGATTGGCAAAACCACATTTATGACATTTTAAGAAGATATTAGACTCAAATAACTAACACATACTATGAACAAAAACAGAAACGCAGCATGTAGTATTTTAACACATTTTTCTTTTTTTTAAACATAGGGAAATAATTCTATCTACTCTCAAAGTCAGTAACATGTGTGTCCACTATTCTTGCATTGTGTAGAATATTATCCACTCTTCCTGAGGGGCTTAGTGAGGCTGACATAATAAACAGTTTGAGGGACAAGATGTCATTGTCAGACGCATCCATCCATCCATTGCTGTCTTAAACGATTTCTTAAACATCACATGGTGGAGCTGTGGACATTCAAGTTCCTGGCTACGGCCCTAACTGACACACCAGCATCCAGTGTACCAACCGCCCACTCTTGTCTTTCTCTTATCATCTGTGGAAATGTGTCATTTAAAAAAGGCTGCATTTTAAGGTGGCTCTGTACAGTCACAGGTCACAGAAATGTCCAGGTACTGGTCACGCTATCTGATCATTGTCCAATAAAGCTACACTTGACAAGGGAGCAAATTAACTAAATGCTCAGGAATTTGTCACTAGCTAAATTTAACGCTTTCACAAGCATTACAACAGAAATAAGATAGCTTTTTTCTTTTCTCTAATTCAGAAGAAAGACCGTGTACATGCTGAGTTTCCATTTTTTGTTGAGAGAACATACATACTTGCTCAATGTTTGACCAGAAGAATTCAACCTCTCGGGCAATTGTGCTTGCAATGTGACGAAGATGAACTTCCCTTTCTTTCTTTGATCTCTCTTCACTTTTCTTCTGCTCTTGATGGTAACGGGCACATGTGCGAACAAGCTGTAGCAAAGGCACATGAGACAATGTCGCTTTTAATTAGACATCAGTGTCTTTTCTTTTTCTTGTGCCAATCTATGATTTAAAAGTTTTGCAATGTATTGTGTCTGTCATACCTTCTTAGCGGCAGCCTCCTTCCATCTTCTCTCCTGAGCAAAGTCAGCGGCCATCCACTGCATCTCCTCCAGGAGGTAGTCCCAGTGGGACTTTGGACGTGAGGCTTCCACAAGCTTGGGGAGTCTACTGGCTGACCACTGGCCCTCCTTCCTTAAGTCAGAGATACGTTGATGCACTTGACTCTCCTGGAAAATAGAAAGAATAGTAATCCTTATTTAATTTGGTCTAATTAGAAATCTTACTCAATAAGTTTAAAAAACAGAACAATACACACAAGCAGAACATATAATAAGAATGAAAGTAACAGACATCATTGGGAATGATCACTGTGTTATTATATATCAAAAGTTATGTAACTATGAGAAATATAAAAGTAAGCATATTTGCTTTAATTAAAAAAAAGGAAAAAAATGCAGAAAGTACAAAAGATTTTATGCAACAAATAGATGTAACCATGACACCCAAGCCACTGAATCTCTTACAGGGAAGATCTGTTATTAATTTCAGACATCTGTACTGAAACCAAATGTGCTTAGGGAACTCACCAATTTGGCCTGCTCGATTTGCTTATCTTGAGAACCCTCCTGGGAGGATTGCATGGCTGTACTTTGACCAAAGCCACCTAATTTGACGGCTGATATTCCATTGGTTCCAGTCAGTTTGGACTGGGTGCTTGGGTTGAGGTTGGAACCAATAGGACGGAGAGGGCTTGCAGTATGGGGGGTTGGAACAGAGTTGGGAGCAGAGAGGGGAGCAGGAGACAAGGATGTAATTGATATAGAGTTGGTCATAACCCTCTGAACTGGCTGGTTTGGCTCCGTACCAGGGCGAGCAAGGGCCACCGTCTATGGAGAAGCAAGAGAAAAAAGTTCTTAATACAAGATTTTCAGTATAACCATTTTGTTAGTAACATACACAAAAACAGAATCTATAAGGCTTTACATAGACTGACCGCTTGTCCTGACTGTAGAATGGTCTGGGATTGTTGCTGTTGGGGCTGCAACTGGAGATGAAGACCTGGCTGCATCTGCTGCTGCAGTTGGGCTTGGAGCTGTGTGTGGGGGTTCACTGTGGCCAGGACAGGCCCACCTGCCTGCACTTTCACCTGTGCCTGGAGCTGAGCAGCAGGCTGAGTTGTATTCTCCACTAACTGAGGCTGCTGTGAAAGTGTAATAGGCAGACCTGCCATAGGGAGGGCACCTTGAGGCAACCTTCCAGGCAGCTGGGGTGGAGGGGTGTGCAGGCTGGCTGCATTCTGCACTGGAGGTCCTTTGGATGGGTCGTACTGTTGCTGGTTCTGCTTCTGTCCAGCAATCTGGACTGCTTGAGGAGTAGGCGGCATCCCGCCTGTATACATTGTAACCAACGTATGGGACAAAGGGGTGGTATAGAAAGGAAAACTGTGAAAAACCAAGTTGTTACTCTTGTCATTTAAAGTGCTTTAGAAACGTCTTTTGTGCTCTTTCTAGACTTAAAAAGTTTTAAATTGCTATTAAGTGTTCAGTAGCGTTCCCTTTGTAATCATTTGAGAGACCCCTCTTAAGAAGTTACATATTTTGCATCTAATGAATAGATAATAAAATTGTACTTTAACATTTGAAATGACTGTTTGAGCTTCAGCTATTACAGCTCCTTATAACCTTCCCTCAATGAACTGGAAGTACTGTATTTATCAACAGTAGTGTACTACTTCCTGATGATCAGAGCGGAAACTAATGAAACTCATACAGCAAAATGATTACAGAAGAAATGAAATCAATATGAGAATCTACATGTCTCTCAAATAAAATACTACTTTGATTAATGCAAAACCAAAACATTGCATTTCAAATGTTGAGAGAATGTGGTTAAAAACATCAAAAATTTTACATGCAATAAGAGAGGTTTTAGAGAGAAAATAGAAATGTTACAAAGGAAAATGAAAATAGAACTTCAGAAAATCAAGAGACAGGGAGAGGAAAGGGGAAATAAAACTACGAAGCGGACAATCACAAAAACACCATATGTTTGGCATGCATGAAGCGATGTCATTCTAGCAGTAACCAAGGCATCTGGATGCCTCACATTGCGACAAAGCACAGAGGTGAGCAAAAGGACACACATGGGGTCTTGCAGACAGCAGGCCTGAGCAGAGCTGTGCACACTAAAGCAGCACCTGCCTTACCTCCCTGCACGTCACACCACCTTGCCTAGACGCCATCAACACCTGGCCCTGACACACCCACACCACCACAATCGCAAAAACCTGTGCCGTGAACACAACTCCTCCAAATGATTCCCCTCCTACTTAGACTGAGGGAAAGAAGCCAAGTCAGAACAAAATGTCATGAAATAACACGAAAGAAAATCAACTAAATGTGAACATGAGTTAAATAAAGACACTCTTGAAGATTGATGAGTGATGACTTTGTATCCCGGTTGATGGTACAAGGACGAACAATCGAAGAGGGAAAGACTTGTGAAGGAATGACAATGGGAAACCAAAAGAAAGCATGACACGTGGATTCATAAAATGGGAAAACAAGTAAAACCCATTGGAAAGTGAATTCATTCCCGCAGGGTTCCCACTTTGTTTGATCCACCTCCAAATTTGCTGAAATTCCATCAGCACGAGAAGGTCTGTCCAAATAAAGACGACTAACAGGAACAAACTTCAGAAAAGAAGAGATGGATAACGACGGGTGATCGATAGTTAAAACAAAAAATGAAAATCATAAGACATGGCATCTTCCCATTGAGTGGCTACTCTTCTTCAGACTTGGATTGTCTTCTTCCCCATTTATCCTGATAAAGAGAGCTGTTGCTGGTACAGCTAAGCCTGAACTTCCTGCGGACTGCTGAGAAATCCAGCAGATGGATGAAGATCTGTTTGTTGATGCTGCTTGGAGTTTGTTTGTAGAAGATGAATGTTGTGATTCACTTTTTAAAATCTCCTTTCTCTGAGGAAGGGCATAGGTCCAGCAGCATCGAACAGAACACAGAGCGGCCTGGTAGTAGCACTCCTACCTTGCGCAGTTGGCATAAGCTGCTGGAGTGGAACGCCAGGTGATCCTAAAGGAGCTACACCAGGATGCTGGAAAATCAGCCCATGGCGACCAACGTCAATCCGGGGCCTCTTAGCCTGATCTGGGATTTAAAACACACAATACCCTCATAACGCAAAAAAAAGCACTCGGCACAGAGCAATGACCTTCTGAAGACCTTACAGGTCACCTCTCCTTCCTCGGTTTAAGACTTCAACACAGAGCGCTAGTAGAGGATGCCAAATATCTAAAAGCAGAAGCAATTAGAGGGAGAAAAGAAAACAAACAGAAAACAAAGCAAACGGGGAGGAAACAAAGCAACATAAGAGACACAGGAGTCTACGATCCTTGCCCTACCTGCTTGCACCATAGCCTGTTGCCTCTTAAAGGCATCCATGTCTCCAGGGTTTGTAATGGTGCCAGAGGCAGCCCCTTGGTGTCCCTGCAGAAACAACATCTAAATAAATTAGTCAAATATTTTCTGATTTTCAATACAATTTAAATAAGAAATGACAGTTAATTTCATTGTAATAAGTGCTTAAAACAAGTGTCGCCTCTATCACCTGAAACTGCTGCTGGGCAGAGAAAGCTGCAGATACATTGGGAGGAAGCTGTGTTGCTATGGCAACTGGCGTCACTGCTTGGCCATCCTTTCCAGTAACAACCTTTACCTGAAAAGACACAGATTTGAAAGAGGCACAATATTCAAATGATATAAACATACAGTCCCGAATGTATAAACCCTACTTGATCTCACAAAGAGCCAAACTTTGTAATACCTCATCATTAATGACCTCAGACTGTTCTTCTTCTTCCTCCTCATCTTCAAGGTCCAAATCATTCTGTCTGAGGTAAGTATACAAGGGAACACAAGGCTTCTTCTTAAAAGCTAGGTAGTCCATCATGTTCCCTTGGAGGTGCTGCAGAAAGAAAAGTTCAATCAGATATTCTTTGAACACTTCTTTCAGGCTCTCCATCTTCTTGGTATGGTGCTCCAAGCACTGCTTTCTCAGCTGGGCAATCTCTGGAGTAGAGGGAGCAATTTCTTCCAATTTCTTGGCAACCTGCTTCTTCATGGTGCCCACAGTCATGCTGGTGGCTGCCAGAGGATTGTTGGGAATCCCTTGGGGGGGACTGGTGAGGGAGGGGCTAGAGGGTGGAATGGAGGAGGGAATACTAAATGAGGCTGTGGCTGTGGTTCCTACTCCAGTAACCACACCCTGTGCTGTCTTCTCAAATATCATAGGGCGCGCCAACTGTCCTTGAATGATACTGCTGATTTGTGGAGGTAGGTTGGAAGTGGTGATGTGACCAGGGCTGCCCAAAGTTGGCAGAGTTGCACCAGTGGCCACGGGACTTTGAGGTCCAAGGTGGTGAATGGTACCTCCAGTCTGTGAATGAGGCTGAGAGAGACGACGTTCTCTCACAGAGCCTGGCGTTCCTGGAGAAGTCAGCTGCACCTGGCCAGATGAGGCTGGGGCAATCTGGGCCAGTCCTGTTCCCTCCTGGTAAACAAAGTGGCCACTACCCGATGGACTGCCTAAACTGATTTGTCGCACTAACATACCAGCTTCAACAAATCGTGTTGGACTCTGTCCACACACACCCAATGCTGTTGCAGGCGCTCCTGGTCTTGTTACACCTTGCAGAGGGACTGGGCTATGCTGGGTGGGACTTTGGGGTTGGATGGGCTGGGGCACTGGTGACGTGACCTGGATGTAGGAGGATGGAGCATGCTCAAACCTCCACTGAGGTGTCGTGTGCTGGAAGCCAGGGGATGCTGGGTTTTGGATGGGGAGTGGGGTAAGGGTAATCTGCTGGTTAGCAGTGACCATTTGGCCCACATTTTGTAAAGTGATGTTTGTGACTGGGCTACGACTCATTATTATCTGATAATTGGGCGACTGGGGGGCTGAAGGGCTGGCAGCAGAGGAAAAAGTGGTCACAGGAGACTGTGGGTGGTTAACTGTAGCTTGCTGTTGCGTAGCTGCCATGGTTGGCTGCTGCTGCTGCTGCTGCTCGTCTGCTTCTGACCCACTGACAGACTTGGATCTCTGGAGCTGTCGTTGCATATTCTGTGATCCACTTCCATGGTGCATTGCGTGACACTGTGACTATGTCTAAACACAATAATCTGTGGAAAGGGCACAGTAAAGAACATAAATATGGGATTTTATCATTGTAATGTGAAACAAAAATCATCAGAGTTCTTTATCAGATGTTACTCAAGTATTGCTTTTTCTGGGTTATTAGAGAATGACTGTCTGCAGAGTTGCGACTTCATGAGCTGCCAAATGCATAATGTCTTTTCGGCAATATTGAATTTTCAAAAACTGTTAATATGTTATGTTAAAAGTGTTGTGTTGTTCCTTGAATTGTCAGGTACATTATTTATTGTATTAACCTGAAACAGACATTCCAGCCAGGTTACTTTAATAACAGTCAAGTTCTCTTCCTTTGTGTCATCAGAAAATCAAATATATGTGGAAACATACTAACTTGATGTGAAATTACATTAATTGTGACAGAGGATTATCTCAATATCACCCTCTTCTTAAAATACTATGTACATGAATTTTATACACACAGACAGATACAAGGGTTCAACTTCATTCACCCCACGATATTTGTAAATATGAAGGTAAGGAGACTTCATTATTGGAAGCTTGTACATTACGCATATTTAAAATATATAATATTCACAGTGATGTGTTAACAAAATCAGATTATCTATCCAGAAAAGTAACGTAATAACGTTACAGTTATATGTGTATGTGATACACACAAATCATATTACGCTAATAACTCACCTTTACAACTGTTTGCACTTGTAAGCAACAGCTACAATATTTATCACCTGTGGTAGATACACATGATCGTATTATGAAAATGACAATGCCAATTTGGTTTACCACAGAATCAACCAAAGTCGATATGCATTTCAAACAAAGGTGATGTACGTTAGCAACTGATACGGATGATGCTGAATAGCTCTGGTACTGCTGCCTACTACGGGAGATTCTCAACAACGTTCAGAAATTCGCCAGTTTGCTACACATTAGCCGTTTTAACACCTTCAAAACGAGATCATATTTACAAGAAACATTTACAACAGATATATCTATGGCAGTAAATACTGGGTATTGGTTTAAATATACATCGTTTTGCGACGGTAGCTTCCACTTCCAATTTCGCTCCGGGGCGTAACGTTGGCTAACGTTAGCAAGTAGCCTTACAGTTAAAGACAACAAACGCGAATGTCGGTAAAATGTGGGTATAGGCAAATGGTTTTGCCACACATAGATAAATATGCGAATAACTAATTGAAATGTCAAACTGTAACATTTGCAATAATAGTGCATGTGTAATATAAGCAATTACAGTGACCCTTGCTACGGGACGCGTGCTAGCCAATGCTAGCGATTAGCTTGTTATTACTAGCAGGCCAGCCGCCAATAAATAAATACATTTATCACTTAAATGGTGTTACTTACAGGGAATGGGGCTTCTGTGGTTGTTTCATAAATCCTAAGTCATATTTATATTAGGTTACATGCTGTAACAAGTGCTATTCCGCGAAAAATAAAATATCGATATTGCTAGCTGCTATTCAATGTTTTGGAGCTAGGTTAATTTCATTCAGCAACATGGCGACCGCGGCAACCTTCTGTGTGACCCGGATGTAGTTCTGACTCTGGGAAGTAGTATGAACAGATGACATCAGCTTTATTCATGTAACCATGGGCTATTTGATCAACTTTAATAAGAATGTATATGTCGGAAACGATATCATTTTCATCCAAAGGACTAATAACATAACATAAAAACCTATGTATTTAGTTTTTCAAAACCCATCATTGCTCCAGTTAGGTTAAGAAGCCTATTTGGAGCTTGGAATTTAGGATAAAACATTACTGTGATAAAAAAAATAAAATAGAATAAAAAAATCTAACTTGTTACTTCAATTAGACAACTTGAATTAATCTCGCATGCGAACTGAGACAGACTCAATGAAAATCTAATAATAAATTCAATTTATTTTGATCACACACCATGTAACTCATTCTGGCAAATACAACTGGCAGTCTTGAAACAACAAATACAAAAGGCAGTTGGTTAAAGACACACAAACCTCCGTTTAATGCTAACATTTTCACAAAGTATTGAATATGCGATTGTAATAAGCTCATGTCATATGAGACAAAAATTCAGTACAAATTCATTCACAGGTTACCATTTGCAGTGATCTAAATATAAAATTCTAGAAACAAATGAGCAAAGCTGAAACATTAAAAAAACAAACAAACAAACAAACAGGCACGCAAACAGCAGATAAACATAAACAATGTGGCATGCAGTTAAAGTCACTTTAAGTCCCTCATGACTGAGTACATCACCGCCTAGGGGAGGGTATTTTTGAATCAGCTGTTGTGAAACAAAAATCTCATTCAAATGTCAAAATATACTTATTGCACTCCTTGGTATAAGTCTGTATGACTGTAAGACTGGCAGTCATAAAGCAATTGTTCTGTATGATGACAAAGCATACTTTCATTACCTTTGCATCCACTATTCTGTAATGATGAAAAATGTACAAAAAATAGGCACAGTTTAACTCGTATTGCTACACATTGGCAACATTTGGTCATCTCATCCAAAATATCCAGAGTCCGGTGGACCGGTGAACATTGCTATACACATAACACAAAGGTTTCTAACACACAAAAAAACAGAACTAAACACTTTTTGTTTCAAGTATAACACATGAATGTGCTATTAAATTATTAGATTATTCTATGTGCAAAACAAGGAAACACATCAAAACATACAGTCTGTAACAAAACAAATATTCAGAACGATTTACCTGATCAAAATATTCAAGCAATCATAACACAATCTGTCTGTCCAAAACGTCCAGTTTTTTCTGAGCATTTATTTCGAGAGCTCAGACTGGGTAATGGGATGCGAGCAGATGCTCCAGTGGTCATTTCCCTTAGAAGAGATCAAAGTGCTTGTGTGTTGACAATCTTTAAGAATTTATCTATGCTGAGGCAAGACAGGTGAGGCAAGACAATGCAGGTGGTGGAGCTGATGGATATTTTTATGTCTGCAGAGCTGAGAGACGTCGTTCAATGCACTGCTTACCTGAAAAAAAAATTAAAAATGTAAATGATTACACAGGAAATGGGTTCATATGTTGTCTGAATATTGCATTTTAAGTTACTGTGTTGTACTTTGTGTGTCATAGTGCTTCCACATACATTTATCAATGCTGTCAATGTCCTTCTGCTCAGTGAGGTTCCGGGACAGACCCTCCATCAGCAGGAGGGCTTTATGGTAGCGCTGGACTGATGCTGTGCCAAACTGGAACATCTCATCCAAAGCGGCAGACTGGACCTGGATGCAATAAGAACATACACATTTAAAGAGCTAATATAATGATGTACACTTGATACATACAGAACAGAATCGGAATGAACATCATCATCATCCCCTGCTGTAGAATGAGCTCACCATGTGCACAGTGTGGTTGTAGATGAGCTTCTCTGCTGTGAGTCCACTGAACTGGTCCATGAGCTTCTGTTTGTCAAGCAAGAACGTCTGCAGCCGATTGTTGAGGGAGCGACAGTATGTTACACAGTTCTTGTACATTTCATTGAGCTTCCTGATCACTGCAAAAAATAAATACAATATGCGAAAACATTTTATTATTATACAAGCTTAATAAATATAGACTCACACATCACATCTCTGCAATCTGGAATCTGGTTGTTCAGCAGTGTTTGATAAAACTGTTTGTACTGCCTCCCATACTGATGAACTTACAGTTAACAAACACTGTTTCAAGTCAGCTTCATTGTCTTCAGCATCCTCTTTGCCTTTGCTTCATCTATATGTGTGTATGTGTGTGTGTTCGTGCAGCTCAGCCCTATGCTTGTGTGAATAGTAACCGGCAGAAGACCAGGGGAGGCGAGAGGGAGACAAGGATCTCCACTCATAATCAGGTTTTGAGGGGGAGACAATAGTATATTGTGCATCCTTCGTAACCACTCTAAGGTGCAAACAATCAGTTTGGAGGCTTGCAGCCAAATGTAAAAAATTTAATGAAAAAGAAAAACAGAACTGTCTTTGCCTTATAAGTTCTAACAAGGTTTAGATAATGGGAAGCTTGGGGTTATGGGTCATTAAGTTCTTGCAGCAGCTTCTGTTATACTACCACACTAGAAAAACCTGAATGAGCCAAGCTGCTCTCTGCAATTTTATTGATTTCAATTTTTCAACTACACCAAAAGGCTCCTCTTCTTTTAGAAGGACTTCAAACTGCAAACATTTACCAGACATGTTTCAAGTCTACAAAAGGGGAATGTTTGATATTCAAAACCTGAGGTTCCTTTTCTTACCTTGTTTGACTGTAGCAGAGGCAACGAGGTGGCCTTGTTTAATATTTCCTTTAGCAGTGTGCAGTGCTGATGACAGAAACTCTTCAGCCTTCATGTACAGCACTAACTGCTCTGCATAGCTGGAACATCACATAAGAAACAGAAGTCATTTCCAAGAGGTTTTGTAAACAGAGGGAGCTACTGTACACACAGAGAAAATGTTAAATCCGTCATGCCTCTCACCTCCATTCTCTACTCAGAAGGCTGATCTGATCAGTCACCAAGCTCTGCTCTAGAAAAGAAATATCTGGACTGCTGATGGTATCCAGCCCTGGGTCCTTAGAAGAAGCCAGTTCCATGACACAGTGGACAAAAGCCAAGGTGAAGCGCAAATCACTCAGAGCATCGGTGTGAGTCTGCTGTGAAAAGGACACATAAAACACTGTGAATATTGACACCGTTCATATGGACTCCAAAGCTCTCTAATTTAAGTTCATCTTTAAATGTACATTAATCTTGTAGCTTTAAAACAATCTGGAGGATTCATCCCACAGTACTATCGGTGTTTGACTGTACCTCCATCAGTGTATCTTCAGGCAGCTCTGGAGGGTGAAAAATCAGACTGCTGTGTGCAATTGCATCCATGATTTCAGTTTCACTATTTCTACGGCTATTTCGACGCTGCAGAGGGCGACTGTTAAGTAGCCAGGCTGAATTCATGTAGTTGGGGGAACCTGCATTGAGGAGAAAAAAAGCCAAGTTAGTTTTACCCTGAACACCTGATATACCGTATGTGCAATGGAGATGCAGGAGAGTAACTGATAACATGTTTTAGGTTCACACTAATCATTAAAAAAACATAAACCCTTAACAAGTGCAATCATGTGACGGCCTGATCTCACAGCAAACTGAAACTTTAATGTGAGAAAATCTGCTTGCTCTGCTACCCACCAGGGGTTAAATGGTTTACCTCAAAAACTCAATACTTATGTTGTGCTCTTGACACACTAATTAGAATTATACCTTGTTTCATTTGATCTTAATCAACTCCAAACATGAGAAACAGTACATGAGAAAAATCCACTCTCACTGGATTACTCACAATTATGCTTTAATAAGAGACTTTTCACAAATCTCCTGTAACATAAGCTAAAACAATGGTTAAAAATGTATGCCCTCAATAGTAAGTCAATATTCAGGGTAGTTAGAACACCTACCTGAGATTGTCCTTGATAGCATGGTATCAGGAGGAGTGTTTTCACTGGATGGTGAGCCCATAGTGAAGATTGTTGGAGGTGGACTTTCTGAGCAGTGAAAAACTTTATGACAACCAGTAGGTGGAGCTGTAGGAGCAGAAAAAAGATTCAAGTCAGATGGTTGCTACATTCTGAAATGTAGCCCAGTTAAACTGAAGTCCACTAACTGAATGCCATGGTTGTGATCATTTTAGGAAATTGATCAAAATAGGCACTTTTCTAATCTGTGACAGTAACCGTTATAACGATAAACAGTGTCAGTAGGAATCATCTAGCTGCTTGTACTTATAGTTCTTTGCACTCGTACCTGTTATATCCATGCTTTTCTCATATTCACTCTCCTCTTCAAAAAGGTGAGTTCCAAAGGCTGCCTTCAGCAGCATGTCAGACAGCCTGCCAGTGCTGAGTGACCTGCACATTCAATACAGCCACAGACACCAGTGTGAGCATTTAATAATTTATCAGAAAGTTTTACCGTGACATCTCCGGGTGAATGACAGTTAGATGTTCAATGTTAGCATAAGCACATGTAAATTCACATTTAATTCCACTGCCTTATCATTTTGCAGAATGTTAATATTTTTTCACATAACAATAATTGCTCTATTCACAATAATGTATTCGTGTTTTATTCTTCTGACCTTTTAAAAGGGCCCTTTTTATTGTCTGGCTTCCTGCTGGTGTTGGTCTGAGAAGGAGGAGATGTGTCAAGGGATTGCAGGTTTGGGACAGTCCTGGTTCGGTTTGGCATTCTTGGTTGAACCGTCTGCTGAAAAGGAAATGATAGTTCTCAAACCTCTTCCACTGCTTCAGCTGTGTGTAAATATTTTGTTAAAATGTATTGCCCTTATAAGAAGTGTGAAGAATAAGTCACGTCATGTTTGTTGTTTTAAAAAGCGATGAAACAAAATTGCACCACTTAAATTATTGTGCCATTATTGTGAAACAATGTAAAATGTGACCAACAGACTGGCACAGAAGTGTGTTTATGACAAAATAATAATTTTTGAACTTTGTATTTTTTTGGGAAATAATATATATATATGTATGTATAGAAGCTGACCTTGAGGCTGTCGGCCTGCACATCAGGAGAGTTAGTGAGCTGTCCAGTTCTTGTGCTGCGTGGGAGAGTCTGCTCCGAAGTCTTTGGGATCATTCCCACTAGCAGGATATCAAAAAGATAATCAAAACTATGATCAAAAACAGTATACAATGTTTTCAAGTCATCATTTCTTTTTACTTTCATAACTACTTCTGTAAGACATGAGACAAGCTCTGGCATTTGCTCGAGGTGTAGTCAAAAGTAAAAGTAGATGAGTCAGAGGGAAAATGGGTACAGAGACTGAACATGACATATTTGTGTTGTATATCTGAGTCAGATGGTGAAATCTTAGTTAACACCCAGTGTGAGCGTTTAGCTGCAGGACTGTGACAGAGACAGAAGACACTTTGCTTAACAAAAAGCCTTTAAATCTGATTGCAATTTATTGTGTCAGTCTATGAATAATACGTTTTTGTTTTTTAACCCTTTCACTGTACTACAATGATAATAATCTGACCAACAGTCTATTCATACATTTCCAATGTTCATTCATGACAGTTGTATACATGAAAATTCATTTGCATACAGCATATGAGCAAATAGGAAATAAAAGAGAATCCCATCCTGTCAATAAGACAGCAGATTTCACTATCAAATAGTAAAACGTAGCACAGCATAAGTCTCTTTTCTATCTGCACTTGCATACCAGATGCCAAATAAGACATGTATGCCTGAATGACACAAAACTTTCCCTCTAGAGCTTGACAAAGTCAGCAATGTGAAAAGAGCTAAACACTCTCAAGGTAAGTGATACAAAAACCAAATGAGACGGCTACCTCGTGGCGAGGATTGTTGTGGTCGGCCTCCTCTAGTTGCCAGCTTTGTGGAGTTACACTGTGGGGAACTTTCCCTGCTGCTGCCAGCACAGCATAATGTGACCCTGAATGACATGAGACAAAGTAAGACAAAGTTAGAAAATGGATAAAAGCAGGACTCTGAGGTCACTTGGGTGCAAGGGTAAGACGGCTGTACATGCCTGGTAGAGCCATTCAACCCGACGGGCTGCAGGTTCTGCGCCATACGCTGATAGTTTTGGATTTGAGTTGGGACGGGAATGGGCACTGAGTGGCTGCATTTCCGGCCAACTCCTTCATCAGGCTTGCTGCATGGTTAAAAGAGGAAGTTGAGTAATTAGGCACAGAGGAATAGGCAGTCAGGACTGACTTAGTTCATTTTAGAAATTGCTTAAAAATATCACTGGACTGTACAAAAAGTAAATGCACAGGTTCTAAAGTCAGAATTTCTCATATTGTACATAACATGAATACACTGTACATACTGTTGGGTTTATGTTCATACACAATTTAAGTATCTCAATCAATCAATCTAATCAAATATCTCGGAACAATTTTATTTTCCCACTACAAAAATATAAACCTGTCTGGTTGTCGCTTACTTAACAGGCTTGGAGGGAGAGTGCAGCAGGTCTGGGATGGCTGGTATCCTTCCTGGTCCTCTCTCAGCCACTAGTGAGCTCCTGAAGGAACATAACAGTCATTTCTTTCTGCACAAATTAGTAATGTTTTCTGACATTAACATTAATTACGTTTCAAACAAACCCTCCATGTAGTAAACTGGTGTCATATATCAGGCAGAATTTCAAATTAGTCCATACACTGAAATCACATCCTTAACAACTGAGTTACTGACTAGATATTGAGCACCTTAAAGAGCGACTACTCACCCGCTGTATATCATGCAGCTTTCAATGGGTGACCCAGCTTCCAGCTCACATGTGTAATCACCTACATAGCAGAAAAAAAGGAAATAGATTTGTTGTGCTGATGTGAAAAAGAACCTACACAGTTAAAAAGAAAAATCCAGATAACTATAGAGTGAGGCTCAGAGGTCTTACTCGGAAACTGTGCAGGCACCATGACATAATCTTCAGTGTAAGATGGGATGTTTCTACTGTCCTGACTGGCTGCTTCTTTCAGCAGTAGGCCGGGGGTGTCCTGTATAGGGGAGTGCTGCACCTTAGGCTGAAGTCGGTGCATCTCTCCATCGGAATGCTAAGAGAATGTAAAAAAAAAAAAAAAAAGAAGGACTGATGAAATTTATCTATGAGAAATTACAGGTAAACAATACATTGAGTGTTTCTTTTACATTTCATAGCTTATTTCTGTTGTGATCCTATGAGAGCTTTGTACATACTTGAGGCGAAGCGAGCTGGGATGTGGAGGAGCTGCTAGAGGAGCTGCCTGAGCCAGAACTGGGGTAGGACAGCATGGGAGCTGGTGAGCCTGTCAAAAAAAAACAACAAATACATGTTATACCGCAGCTATAGCCTCTTTATTGATACAAGGCTGCACAGACACATACAAGAAACTGTACTTACATTTCTTTGTGGATGAACTTGTCTCCAAAAATGGATGGTGAAAGAACTCATCTGCAAATGCAAGGAATTAAATGTAAGAAAAATGTTTTGAAATCAAATCATTAACATGAATTCTGAATATTAAAAGACAGAGGCTTACCAAAGCTAATTCGTTCTCTGTGGTTTCTCTGCAGCAGCCCCAGCATCAGGTGTCTTAGGTTACTAGAAGTCTCCTTTGGGATGCTGGGAAAATACAAATGCTTCTAATTTAGAATAATTTTGATTAGGTATAATGCCACTTAATATATAAATCACATCACCAAGTTCGCTTGCTGGTTCATTCCAATAATTTTAGATGCACAATACAATCCAGGAGGAGGAGAAAAGCATTGGATGGGATTATCTCTGCAGCTTTATACAGTGAGGTGCACGTGTGGCCTACATGTTTATAGAGCATGCTATTATTTTGAACTTGCTGCTTCAGTTTGTTCACTGTGTTTGCACTTTGCTGCCGATCTAAGTGGTATTTAGGTCAGTTATGGTTCATAAACATACAGTGAGCTGTAAAATGTGTGAATTTTTAATTTAATTTATGACTTTAGTATAAAAACCTGCAGGCATAGTGACACTCAGTCAGACTGTGTGCGTGTGTGCGTGTGTGTGTCTGTGTGTGTATTTACGTCTGTGTTGAGCTATGTGGGTCATGTGGAAAATGATAGCCACACAGGCCACTAGCTGGCACCTCGGAGCAGGTTATATATAGAATGAGAAGAAAACAACAAACTATGCCTCCCCACACAGCCTATCTTATCATCCAGCTTTATCACCGCAGAAGATAAGCATGGCTGTGAGCCATACACAGGCTGGCAAAGTACACCATGAAAACAGTAGGAAAACAATCCATGAATCCCTTTGAACACTTTCCAAGTCCAAGTTCTGAGTATCAAGAGATTCAGTGTTCAGAATGATGTAGCCAAGAGAACTGCTTATTAAGGCATCTGTAGTTTCTGATAACGAGACAAAACCTTATATAGAGAATTACACCACTGACAGGATAATATGTGTAGCATTGTATATTGGTCATTTTCAAATATCAATTGTGTGAAAGTGGCTGCTGGAGAATGTCCTGGATGACTGGTCCCGTCAGGTGTCTGTATCAGTTTCTTCCACATTAAAACTATTTTTAGTGGCGGTATGGGACTTATTTACTGTGCGCTAATTATATGCGTGTCTGTGTTTGTGCACTTGCGTGTGTTTTGTAAAGTATCCAAGTGCACATGAAACATCACTCACATACACGTAAAATTATGCGCAAGCACGCAGCAGATTAATGTTCATCAGCAAACTGAGCGCAGAGATGACAGATTTCCTAGTAATGCCTGTTTACACTCCTCCTATCATCTTCCCCCGTGGACTGTGTGAGTACAGTATATATGTGTGTTGAGGTCGGAGGTCATCTGGAGGTGCACTGACCTGGGTAACAGGGTCCTGTTGCTTTCATAGAAGAGACGGAGCTCCTGTGGTGTGCTGGCCTGGACGCACACACATAAAAACGTGAGTTACGCTTGAAAATGACCACCCACACACAATCACACAAACATATGCAAATAAATGCACCTGGTCCCTGTAAACAAGCATTTGAATATTTTTTTTTGCCTATGTCATTTACAAAATGGTAAATGGTCTGCACTTATCTACCTTAGTGGCACTCAAAGCGCTTTACAATGTTTTCTTATCCACCCATTCACACATTCATACACCAATGGCAACAGAGCTGCCATGCAAGGTGCTTCGGGTTCAGTGTCTTGCCCAAGGACACTTCAACTGCGGAAGGGCCAGGGATCGAACTTTACGATCAGAGGACAACCGCTCTACCACCTGAGCCACAGCCGCCCAACAGTTAAAGCATAGCTGTGCGAAATTGCATATTATCCAAATATAAACAATATGTGGGTGTTTGATGATCCCACCAAGGGCAAAGTGGAATGCTTGCCAGCTAAGCCAGCTAAACAAACAACATCCTCATCATCATCCACATCATCCAACTTCACACTAACCCTTGGACTTATCTCAACTCAGTGACTTGCCAGGCAGAAATAGAAGAGTATCCTCCCTCTCATTCTCACAGAAAATGAATTCAAGGAAACTATAACATAAATAACCGCAACAGGTTCAAGGTCGAACAACAGTATTTGTTCTTTGAACTTGCAAATCCAAGACAATAAAAAGGGGAAATCAGAACTAAAAAAAGGACTAAAGGTGAGGAAAACACTGGCATGTCTATGCACGTAGCAGTTCAACAGTTTAATCTGAGCAGCCACGTGAATGGTAGAAAGTAATAGCTATGATTGTGAAACATTATTTACTCTGGGTTCAGAGAAATGGCTCACAGTCATTTCCGCATGCCCCCCCCATCAGTAAACAAGGCTCATACTAAGAAGCAGTCATGCTGTTCCAGCATTTTCCAACCAGCAACACTGGAGATCAGTGAGAGTGTCACCCGGCAGGCAGGAGGGTTTTAATGGTTATGTTATGATTCATGTTGTTCCTCTATGTTATGAAAGGGATGAATCATGTTTACTTTTAGCGGTAATTAGTTAGCCCTTTTTAAGAACTAAAGCAAAACAATCTCATGACCCTTTGTGATTATGTAAAGGATATTAGCAAGCATTTGTTAGCAAACTGCTAAATCTATTTAACTCAACATCTAAAAAGAGCAACGTCAGGGTCTTCGTGGGTGTTTGTTGATGTGCTTTCACTCACATGAAATGGTGCTTTTCCAGTCAGACACTGGTACACAATAGTACCGATGCTCCATAGATCAGCTTTGGCATCATAGTTCTGGGACATGATGACCTCAGGAGCCTGTGCCAAGACAAACACAGATTACAGCTCAGGGACACGGTGACATTACACCTTGCTGGCACAGGAAACCACAGTGAGAGACCTTAATACTTACCATGTACATGGGAGAGCCGCACAGCGTGGCTGCCATAGTATTTGTCTGGAGATGACGTGCGAACCCAAAGTCGGCTGGAGGGTGAGAGAAAAAAGGTGAGGGACAGACAGAGACATACACTTCCCATATATGCAAATAATGCAGCAACAACATAATAGTGAGATTCGACCACATTCTGTACATTCAAATCTTCTAACAATTTGTTGGTTTATTGTATATGGTGTATTACCTATCTTAATGCTGGTGTTAACGGAACTGGACCTGCGCCCCTCTGGGTGGCAGAGTAAAATGTTCTGGGGTTTAAGGTCTCTGTGGAGAATCCCTTTGCCCTGCAGGACCTTCATGGCCTGAGCAATCTGCTGCAGAAATACACGGATGGTGTCTTCACTGAGGGTGCCCTTAGCTGTTGGTCAGAGGGATGAAATGCATGGGTTAGAGGAGAAAGTCAGCATGATAATATATAGAAGATTTATCATATTGCATCATGTGTAGATACAAAAGGAGCGTAAATAAAGTGTAAAGTGAGAAATAACTAAATACAGGAAACACCACCAAGTTGAAATGTTTAAGGGTTTACAGCATATATCTGGAAAATATCTGAAACTGACAAAGGTATTATAACAAATAGCTAATATAACAATTTTTTAAAAAAAGCTTAGCTGCAGTGCTCGATCTTCCTTAAAAATTAGATTTGCTTTGTTTGTTCTCACTCTCATCAAACTCTGATATGATGCAAGATGACAAAGCACAGTCCTAATCACGCCAGCGCCACTGCGGTCACACTTTGTGGAGAATTTTGTTTATGACGCTTCATTTGAAAATTAAAGTCAAAGCTCTGTCACATGCTAGCCCCCCCACCCACCCCTCCCCTCCCAGTGCATCCAGTATTTCAAGCTGCAGTGTTTTTCCACCAGAGGACAGGGGATAAGACAGTGACAGATGGGTGAGGTCATGTGGGTGCTCCATGAACCAAATGTGACTTGAGTGTTGTGTTGCAAATAGCTGTATGTGCCTCCTTGGCAGGGAGACAGAATCGGCAACTCTACAATATAAGAAGTGCTGGCACAGTGGCAACACTGGATTCACATCAGGTCTTAGATATGCACCAACGAGGTGAATCTAGCCTGAGAGAAATCTACTCCGTGCCCTCAGCTATGTCATCATCATATTTTAAAACACATCTTGAAACTTGAGGTGGGGATTTTTTTTTTTTAGTGAGAAAAGTTTTTTTTATTTTTCTGAGAATACAAACATGGTGAGACCTTAACAAGATGCAACACTAGCAGCTGCATAAAAGTGGGGATTTATTTTTGGCCTCTCCTTTTGCCCTTGTTTGTAGATAATTTGCAGGAAAGATAATAGAGAGAAACTTAATCACAAGTCGGGGTGAGAGGTTTAAATTTTTCTGGGTTAAGTATCTGTGAGTATTTGTGATCATTTACCCACTGGCCTGGTAGAACACATCTGACCTCGATGGTTGTGCTGCCCTGCCAAAATCCTATTATTCCTTTAAAACACTGAAAAAGCTCAGCAAAGCCTCTTAAAGGCCACACTGACCCACCAGCAGAACTCTAAGCTGCTCCAAACATGCCTACAAGTAACAAACTGTGACACTGGTCCTCTCTTGCAGCAGCAAGTATGTCATGGTGTAAATGTCTCCTTTTTGCAACAGACTGAAACAGAAAACTTAATGAGATGTGAGCTTTAAGTTCTACACTGTGAGGCAAACTTACAGTGGAGGTATTCTGCCAGGTCACCTCCATTGCAGTACTGAAAAGACAAGAAAGACAAGTCTTAACAGAGGCCTTCACAATGGTGTCTCATTGGTGGATGTGATTTGCATTTTCACACTAAAACAGTGCAGTCATTAGCATTTCTAACACAACTCACCTCCATGACGAGATACACGCACCCTCCCATCTCCTGTTGACGAAACCAGATAAATGCAAATGATCAACAAGATAGTTTCTAAAATAAGGTAGTGCCAAGAATAGATACTTGAGAACTGATCTGATGGGTGAGTAAATAAATGCTTTCACTTTAAATAAATTCAACATTGATGGAAAGAGAAGAGGATTACACCTAAAATCCATTGGAGTTCCAGCAACACATTATGCAACAAGTGACATCAGCTAATTTCTTAGATCGAGTTGACTGTTTTTGGGCCTGTTGCCAGTGGCTTCCAGAAACTCCTAGAAACGAGGAACATGCACTGTGACAACAGTGCACTCAGGGGCCTGAAACTGTATCCAGTGTCCAGCTCTGCTCTGCCATCCCCCCCTCCCCCTCGAGTCATACTGGACCCCTTTCCCAATTCAGCACCCAGCTTCATTGCCTTTGAAAACGTCACAGAGCAGTGAAGTGATATGCAGTGTGGTAACAGGGTGACACGTTTAAGGTGTCAGTCCCACCTGACTTCAATGGAAAGTAATGAACATGGATGCAAATTGCGTTTTGCAGAGTCAAAGCTGATACGTTCTGTGTGCTTGAGTGAAACTTAAGGAGTGTTTACCACTTGTGCTGCCACAGAAAACCACTCTAAGGCTATTATTGTGTAATAAGTATCGCAATAAAAGATAACAGTGGCTGAAGGTTGTCCAGATGCCAGGAAAATGAACACACTGATGTCCACAACAGCCTGAGCTGTCGTCTCAAGAGTGTAATCAACCCAGACTCACTGGCCTTTCGTGCTGGTGTGTATCTCGTGTGAGACAACGCTCTGTGCTCTATAAGCCATTGTTTAACCGGCAGCACCTTGCCATCTGTCAGAAAGAGTGAGAGATCAGCTCACCCACGTCTGGCTGTCTGGCAGGTGTCAGTAAGGTGAGAAGAGGGAAGCACACATGCACTCAGGCGAACTCAACCAAATGGTTAGTGTGCTGTGCTACATGTGACCTGCTGAGTTCAAAGACATTTAGGCTTTGGCTTTAACCAGCTGCAGGAAGTCCTAAATGTATTTAAGTTGGTCCATCAGATGCTCAAGATCGATCATGAATCAACTTTTCACTCTTTTATGATGATTTATTTATGAAGAAGGACTTCTAAAAGCTTCTAGCTCAGATCAGTGAGGCCTGCCGGCCACATGATAAACTACAACATCCGACAGCCATATTTGCACCGCATGAGCAACTGACGCTCAGTGTTTCAGCAACATGTCAACACTTGCATCATGTGGCAGCAAAGTGTGCAGTGATGCTTGTGTATTTGTTTTGCGTGAGTTAAGGTGAGGGAAGAGAGGACAGACCAAAAAAAATCCTTACCTGATAGTCAAGAAGTCTGACAATATTCTCATGTTTGAGCTCCTGGAGAGTTGGAAAAACATTTTTTGTTAAAGGTACACTATAGGAAACTGACACAGAATATAGGGAAACATTTTTTTCAAAAAATTACCTTTAATATTTTGATTTCTTTCCCAAGTAAAGATTGTGACTTGGCAAAGTTTTTCTTGTTAATACACTTCACAGCAACTTCCCAGTCACGTTTCTTGTGGGGGGGAAAAAAAGCAGACTATAAATACACCAGCCTCACACATGTCAATAATGAGCAGGCAAATTCAAGCATGTCTCAGATATTAAAAGTTACCTCTTTATGTCTGCCTTTAAACACCACTGCAAAGGCGCCGTGGCCAATCAGGTCTTTCCTGTTGAACTCAAACTTCCCAACAGACTCCATGGATTTAGAAAATTATGTCGATAAAAGTCAAGTCCCGGCAGGTTCAAGAGGTTAATTTTCCAACTGAAACACGGTCCCGCAGCACTTCCCTGGTGCCGGTAAATCCCATTTCATTGATGAAAAACACCGTCTTCACATGTGACAAGCTTTAAAATGCGAGAAACTACTGATGACAATATTACGAAGTTTCCGTCAACAGAGAAAAAAAGTTCCAACAACGTGCGCAGTCATAAACAGCAGTATGTAAACAAAAAAAACTAGCGGTCCAATGTGCTTGTTTAACGACTCGAAATTAGTCCATGTCGCCTTTCCAGAGCTGGTACGAGTTCAAAAAGTAGTACTTGTGCTGTTAAACGCAGTTCGTACTGAGTCACTGAGCTCAGATATTATTGTATTCCTCACCTTTCTGCCATCCGCAGGAGTTATTCATGTCTCTCCGCGAGCATGCGCAGAAGCACCGGCAGATGTTTGACGGTGACGCCTTCAGGGACAGCTCGTAAACTCGTTAATCAGTGTCTTCATTTGGCTGTGGCTTATTTTTAAATGTAATATCGAGAAGCTCCCACTTTCCAAAAGGAGAGTTAGGCTGGGTGGGCTTCTTATTTTATTATAACATACACAGTGTTGCTATAAACAACAACAATAATGCATATTTACCCTCATTTACAGAGGCAAACTCCATGTCCCCCCACCACATTAGCATATGCATACTCAGCATTACTGGCCCTATAGATGCTTGGCCCAGGGCCCTGCTGTGACCTAAAAAAAGAAGTGATCAGTGGGGGGTAAGCGGCTCTGTGACAAGTGATGCCTCAGTGGGTGGTTCACAGGAAGAATTTGTCCCCTAAAGCCCTTTTCAAATGTGGGATACATCGGCTTCATCAGACTGTTTAAATGATGGCGCTGTGTCATTTCGTCACAGATAGAGAAGATGGCAAAATGGGAAGTGACAGGTGGGAATATGGATGAATGGTAATGCTAAAGATATGTGGAGCAAAATGCATTTCAGTAATGTTGACTTCACCAGAAGCAAAGCGTGATATGGCTCAGTGATGTTCAGATCCAACGTGGAGTACAGACAGATCAATTCATGGTTTAAAGCCTTCGAAATAAGTAAGGATGGTGAAGAAAGTCAGTATGTTCTTATCTTTGTTTATTTATGTTAACAACAATGCATTATGCATCTGCAAAAAAACAAACATAAAGCAGTAAAATTCTGGTAGCTGTGACACCAAAAACACTATTAAGTAACAATAAATTATGATCTTAAAAAAAAATACAGCAATTTTCTATAATTTACAGGTTTTGTGCAGATCACTGAAGATTTACATAACCAAAACAATACAAAAAACGTTGGTATTGTAGACATGTGCTGCTTTTGTTTGTGTTTATTGGAGAGCTTAGTAATTTTTCAGGCTTCAAACAGCAGTTCATGTGTTCAGTTTTGTTGACTGTAAACATTCTTGATTCTTCTTATTCTGGCCTTTCTCATGTGCTTTCGGTGGGGGGCAAAATAAGTTCAAAATTCCAAAAGTTTATCTTAAGATGTGGCTTCAGCAGTCTTATATAATGAAATATCTTAAGAAAAATTCTGTTTTCAGTATTTCATGTTTAACCAGATTGTTTTCTTGTTGCGTTTCAGTAGAGGGCCAGAAATGCAAAGGCAGATTTTTGTTACAGTAAGACTGTAACTGCCATAACATATGATCCCCATCGTTTTCATATGGATATGAGGACTGTCTTGCTAAAAGAGACCACTCCCATTGGGATAAAAATGTTTTATCATATGATAAAGGTGATCACTAAGAGCAACTCTGTACTGATCCTATCTTTTATTACATTTAATAATTCATTGATGGTCAAGTGTTTTTGCTTGTAGTTATTGTATAATGCAGGTTGTGTCCATATCAGTTACTCTGAAAGAAACTTATAGGTGTTGTTATCCTTCAAAGTCATCCTTGGCAAAAATGTACACACAGTTCTGTAACGTATGTGTTGCATAGGTGCCAACACAAGTATCCACTGTTAAGGCCAGCATAAGTTATTCAATTAGATTTTTCAATTCAATTTTATTTGTATAGCGCAGTTTACAACACGTTATCACACAGCACTTAACAAAGTAAGGTATAGACCTTACAAATTTAAACAGAGAACCCAACAATCCAAAGGAGCCTTTGGACTTCCTCTGAGCAAGCAGTTAGCAATGGTGGGAAGGAACAATCGTGTGTATTAAAACATGCAGGTCTACAACCCATTCAAATGTGAATATGATGGTGAATAGCATGTAATGAAGACACTGACTTCTTGTTATAAACAGTTTTTAATAAAGATAATTGGAAGAGCAAACCATAGTACCATAAGATAACAATCACTAAAGGCCATATACAAGCTTAGGAATACTGAAATATTTAACTTTAAATCAGACATGAAAAGTGAGTGCAGAGTGACTTACAGTAAATCCTGTTCTAGGAAACGAAATGTTGGTACAGTGTAAGATCAATGGTGTTTTAAACAATGTCATCTCCCTCCATTCTCACAGTATGTTAAGAAAAAACAACCTCATCAAATCCCTCTGTTGTAGGACACATTTCATATTTTATTGTACAAAAAAAATGTGTGGAAATTTAAAAGAAATTAGCAACAACAACAGCTAAAGACAACATAAAAGTTCACAGGATTGTGCTCAATACACAACCAATATTCACTATTCCTCAAGAAGCATAACATATGGCAGCTTACTAAGATGTGAGGTACTGCAACTATGCCAGTCAATTCATTTCAAGAGAGAAAACACAAATAAACACAGAATTTAACATGAGAACATACTGACTGTTGAGCTGTGACACTTTGCAGAAAACATGATGAAGAACAAGATGAATCACAAAATAAATAAATACATTATATCAGAGTCTTATTCACTGGTACATCATCCATGACTATTATGCAGTTATTGTGTTGTGTTGTTCATAAAAGTGTAATAAATCTGTGTGGATCAGGTGAATATTAAAGAGAAATTCATCCAGATTAAATTTGTGATTTGTCCTTTGTGATGATGAATACCGTGAACATGTGGTGAAACCACTTTGTCGTGGTTTCTAAAGCATACATTTAACGCTATATTTAAGAAAAACATACTGTTTTAATTCCTCTTTTTTTCTATTCAAGGTTATAAATGTGTACCCAACCATACTCTAAATTTGCTTATCATCACAAATTTTTATTATGTTTCATTTTTTTGCATGTAAATTAAAAGAAGAAAATCACACAGTTTTTTTGTGTGAGATATCACTGTGATTTAAAGAAATCATTTGACATTTTGCAAGCTTGTTTGTTTTCTGGCCAAGAGTTAGATGAAAAAAAATCACTTTCACTCTCATGTCTGTATACTAAATATGACGCCACAGCTAGCAGCAGTAGCTTAGCACTAGTTCTGCAAAAAGGGCTTGCTACTCTGTAGTCGTTGTTTAGTGTACATGTTTAATAAATGAGATGTAATGTGTTGATTAATCAGATTTAGAGGTGCTGGTAGTTGAATTCTATCACTTTGGGCAGAGGGCGGTCAGCTATCGCCTCCTGTTTCCAGTCATTGTGCTAAGCTATGCTAACCACCTCATGGAAATTGTTGACTTTTTAAAAAATATCTGGACAAGCAAACATTTGATCCTCTTTGATAGACGGTCTATAGATAAAGGTGATACCTGGCACGACTTATGAAGGTAAATGTGCTTTTCCAATCATTTATTCGACAAAAATATTAATGGGTCTAATATTCTTTCATGGAAAAATTAAGTAGCATCAGAAGTTAGCATTGGCCCCTTTTGCATAATTGTCCACCAGTCTTTAACACTGGCTTGCAGGATTTTTGAAGGTTGGTTTGAAGGTAGCTTAGTGCCCAGTTTACGAGCTTTTTCATTTAAGTTTATATTCTTCACAGACATAAAAGTTGCATCAATATTTTCCATCTAACTTTCAGCAAGAAGGCAAATAAGCACATGTTCATTATAGGTCATGCAACAGACAAATCGAGTTCCTCTAATACACAGAGCATCACTGTCTGAGCCTGAACCACACTCATTGATCTCTGTCACTAAAATTCTCCTCTGAAATTCCTGCTTTTATTTGTGGTAAGTATGTTTCTGTGTGAGAATAATAAGGCACAGTCCTAAGAGTCTGTTTGTCTTTAAAAGGTGAAGCTATCGTTCAGCTACAGAGCGCCTCCTTTGGTATCGCTTTCACTTGAGTGGATGAGTGTCCAATTCATTACATAACGGGAATACAGCTGGCCAGTGTTTGCCATTCCACTTGAGTGAGCTTCAGATTGCTCTTCGGCCACAAACAGAAACGGTGATCCGGCCCGCTACACAGCAGAGAGGTCGATACGGTTGGCTGAGTTGGTGCTTTTGTCCCATGTGTTCAATTTGGTCGGTGTCACGCCCTCCTTGTTTCCATTCATCTATATAAAAGGATGGGAAGAAAGAGACAGAGAGGTGTTTAAAGTCAGGCAGTTAAGAGCTGCACAGTTCATTTTTGTTTCAGTAAGTGTTTTTTTTTTTTTTTTTTGTAACACTCACAATGTCAGAGTTGAAGGGCTTCACATTGATGTTGCGGATGGAGCTGCTGGTAAGAGACCACACCTTGGTTTTGTGTTTGAAAGCAGCTCTGACCTACAGAGAGAAGTGACGCCATAACAGACATTCATCACACTTAAGTAGAAATTCTTGCAACAGAAAATGGCTTTTACAACATGTTCTGAAAGTTGAAAACTAGCCAGCTGGCGAACACTAGAACATTTACAGAAATGTGTCATGATTCATGTGAGGAACACTGTCCCTTCAGTACTAATTAGAATAAATGCCTATATAATTAAGATGCTGAAATTCTGTCTGTTTTGTGTGTCGACATATTTTAAGTCAATAATATATCTGCTTTAGCACCATACCTCAGAGTTGAGAAGACAGTGAAACAAGAAGACAAAGAACCCCTAAAGAAAAAAATGCAAACTTTAGTAAAGATGTCACAGATCGTTGCAAACATTTAGAAAAATAAAAGTTGCTGTATCCAATTACTTACCTGTAATGAGTTGAATACAGCAAAAATATATAGGAACGGCAGAGAGTGTGTGTTGACAGCGAGAACACCAAAGATCCAAGAGATGCCCAGTATAGGCAGGAGCACAGCCACCGCCTTTGCAGTCAGCCTTGAAACAAACCGAAAGACAACCACGCTCACACGATTCGTTTTTAATAAATTAACAAGACATTAAAAATACATTTGTGTGATCACTAAAACAAATACACTCACTTGACTGCATTGGCATCTCCGTGAACTTTGTAATTCTCTCCGCTGATTCGAGATATGATCCTGGTCACAGATATCAGAATGCCAATGTTGACCTGGAGATCAGAAACAAGGTCAATTTACACAGAGCCACATGTGATTTTGTGTCTCCTCCTTGAGTAGAACGCAAACATACAATCAATGAATACAGATTATGTTGTAAATTAGTAAACAAATAGGGAACTATGAACAATGACGAATGCAAATTTTTCCTCACCACAATGACAAAAAGAGCTGGTGCCACAAAGGCCCAAATGGCTCCGTTCTTCAGCGACAGCCAGCAGCTGAAATAAGAAGGGCATTTATGAGAGCAAACAACATAGAAAAGTTATATTGTGTTGCCTCTATAATGTTGTAATGCAAATATGAAACAGCCCACTGTTAACCTATAAGCTTTTCCCTAACATTAAACACAGTTGTTTCCAATTTCTTCCACAGGTGATGTCATTCTCATGCAAAGGCAGAACACTCTAATGGGATAAAGTGAATTCCATACAATGTCATATAGATGTATAAGATGTAACGTGCATGTCAAACATACTTGTCAGTTTCACCGTAACTGTCCAGAGCTGACGTCATGGACACCACACAAATGACCAATGGAGAACCTGATGCAAAAAAACAAACACACATTCACTGATGTAATAGTAGTCATGACTGGATTTACCTGATTAGAGACCTTGGAGCAAAACATGTCATGTAGAGTTCAGTGGCTGTTTGTTTCTCCACTCTCTTTGCATTCACTATCTATGTACACTGTTGTGTTAAAGTATTAATCAGGTACAGTGCAAATACACATCAAATATCATGTTTACTTAGAGATGCTGTGCTTCATAGTTTGTAGTAATAACAGCATATAAAATACCAATGTATTTAGGAATGTCCACAAGATGTCCATTTGTTCTAATGGACTGTGCTTGTAGTTCTTTTCCATACAATACAATATTAATGGAATTTATTCCTACAGCATCTTTCAATTTTGGGACGTGCTTTACAAAACAACGCAATGCACAAAGCATTCAAAAACAACAATAAAACATTAAGAGGACAATAAAAAGTTATGATAAAGAGCAACAACATATATTGTATCTCTACTGTCCAACTTTTGAATGAAGGCAAACAAGCCAGAAAAAATACCTACAAAGTATTTTAAAGCCTGCATATTTAAATTCAAGGTTCCCTGCAAAAACACATTTTTCTTTTTTTCTTTTTTTTTGTTGCAGCTTCTTTTCTTTGCCTTGTGGTCAAAACTCTGCAGGATACCTTAAAGCAAAGTACAGCACTCTAAACCTGTGAGCCCGAGGCAGATCGTTACAGCCACCCAGTCATGGTTTTATTTATCCCCTATGCTGCTAATTGCGCATTTCCATGAAAATAGCCCTTTCCATTCCGCTGCTTTGATCTTCTGGCTTTCCAGGCCCAAAGGTTTCTAGCATGCTACACTAAGAGGAAACTTTTACTTTGAGGGAGGAAATGAAAGATAAAGTAGTCAGCAGCCTTTATCACAGCTAATAACAGCAGCAATTAATTATAAAAGGAGTATTTATATACTTTTTATGCACATGCAGCTATACTTCTTGCTGTCAGACAAGTCTCCTGCACGTAATTTGCAGTTGGCCACACAAAATGAAAAATTACTCTGGCCAGAAGAGAGGAAGTCATAAAAAAGGGATCGTTTTTCCACTAATGGGTTCAACATGTAAAAGAGAGACTATGCATTCCCCAGCAGCCAAAGACAGTATACGTATGTCCCAGATTAGTTTTATCTGTCCATCAAACTCTGGTTCACTGAGATCAACAGAGACAAATGTTAAACTGGAATGCAACAAAAAGCATATTTATTTAACATTGTCATAGTTATTTAATTTTAAAAGTGAATTTTTTAAAAAAAATACTGAAACCATGTTTACAGTAATGGTCTGGCGTGACATCCAGGGAAGACACTGGATCAAATTAGGGACAATAAAATAAGACGACAATAGACGCAACATCAAGAAAACATCATAGAGGGACGTGTCTTTGTTGTGTGGAATTGTCACTCGCGTACTGCGTTGATCACCTACCCCAGCCGATACCATAGTAGTAGAAGTGTTTGCTGCCCTCAGAGCCGAACACCTTGACCACCATACTGTAGAGGTGGAGGCCCTCCACCAGCATCCAGGCGAAGGCACTCAGAAAGAAGAAGTGAAGGAGGACAGCCATGACCTTACAAGGCAGCTGGGACAGAGGACAAAATCAGAGTTTCACTGTCAAAACAGTCTCCTTAAATGTTCATTCTTTCTCGTCTTTTTATGTTTTATCACTCAAAAGCTCACGTTTCCTGTTTTCTCTTATACCTGGCAACATTTTAAAATTTTAAGCCGCACGTCTCTTCATATTGTTGTACAAAATGCGGTAAATTTGTTATTATCTATACTAATAATCTCCCTGGGGTATTACAATGTCCTCATAACTGGTGACTCAATCATCTATGTCGTCATCATCACTAATTTGTTCTCTTCATTATTATAGTAGTAATTGTAAAAACACCATAACCATCATCAGTCCTGGTGTTATCATGCTGCCAGTCATTGTCACCACCATCATCATCATCACTGACACATGAAGAAGATTCTGCACTGTGCACCTACCGTGCCCGGGTCAAAGCGAGCGCTGATGAGCAGTAAGATCTCAGCCACCAGGATGGCAAAGGACAGGTTGGCGTGGATGTGGTAGCGTTGGTTACGGATGGTACTCACTGACCTGCAGAGCAGCATAATGACATCAGCACATTTTCTCTCTACAGTACTTTGGTAATAAGAAAACATACATCAGATGCAGAGTATTTGTCATAAAGGTAGATTTATGGAATAAAAATTACAGTATATGTTACATTAAGAATTCACTATTAAAAGTTACATGACAGTAATACTCACGACAGGACTGCAAAGGTGACCAGAGTGATGGCCAGACAGAAGATGGAAATGGAGCAGCCAACATAACCGATGGTTGATAGTGCCACCCTGTGGCCGGTAGTGAGCTGTGTACAGAGACAACATGACCATTACCAAAAGACAACACAGCCTGCAAAAGCATCTTGGCCTTCACGGTGGGTCGATACATGTGCCAAGGTGTACTGACACATCCAAAGCTAGCGTAGCCTGTTTAACTTTCATCAGCTTGGAAATTCAAGATTATGAACACAAGACAAACTCTCTCAGCATTTTTCAGCCAGGCTCCTCTCCAAGAGTGGTCATACTGTCATAAGATCAGCAAACTTGTTTACACCACTCTCTGTAAATGATAAAACACAGATGTACAGTTTTCACATTTATTTTAATTCTTTTTTTTTTTTTTTTAAACATGGTTTAATCAATTTTGAGGTGCAGTTGTTTTTCTTTATTTGAGCACAGTAAAAGTACAGTTGAATACCTATTTTATGGTGTTTGCATAAGCAAAATGTATATTGTCCAAGACAGTAGAGAATAACAGCGATAATTGTGTTTTCCATATGTGCACATCTATGGCACATGGCCGAGTGCATTGATGTTGTTTTGGAGTTCAGGCTATTTTGAGGGTTTGGGTTTGATTCTCCATTAACTGTCTACACATGTGCCTTGTCATTACGAGGGCAGAGGAGTCTCAGCCTTCCAGAAAAAGGATACGTGGGATGTTCCCTCGCAGCTGAGGGATGAGGCAGCCCACTAATTAGAGACTTGGTAAGAGAAAGTATAGCATCAAATAGACTTCTGAGCCTTAAATACAGCACTGGCCCACTTAGCTGCAATAAGAAGTCCGCTTTTCTATTTAAAGAGGCTATTGTGGATGCTAACCATTCTCCCATGGCACATGGGATAACAAAGAATTGGACTGTGGTGACATTGTACACAGGTTTGGCATTCCAAATTGCTCTACATTCTGTACATGATGTAAATGTAAAACATTATGAAGGACAGTGCTCACAGAATACAGAAGAACGGATGTTTTCCCAGATGTTTTAAATGGACGATGGTTTAAGGGGACAGTTTCTGGTGCTTTGAGAGACTGTGGCCTTGAGGAATGGACCACTGACCTGAGCAGTGACCCAGAAGAACCACACTTAATCAGAGTTGTCCAAAACCCTTCTGTCTGAAACCACCAGTAAAAATTTGTGATTATGTAGCTCTGCTTACAACTGACCCACAGGGAGGGACAGTAAACTGTTGCAGTTGGGCCTCTGGTTGGTGGGTTGCTCTGTGGTAAACCACTGCTTCCTGTCAATTTATGTCAATACAGATGTACTTAGTTTGTGAAGAAGATACAGAGGAAGGGCTCCATTTCTGAATGTGGCTGGTGTGGAGCGAGAGAGCTCTTCCTCTAACAGGTCAAATGCACTGTGGAGAAAATAGTACAAGCCTTTTTCACTGCAGACGCTTTGAACTCTAGTATCCCAGTGAGCTTGATGTACTGTGAGAACTGGACACTGGGCTCTAAGATGCTGCCCATTCACTTGAACTAAATTTGCTTGCCAAGTGCATCAGCCAAAGAAGTTTTCTAACTTCCGGGTGTGCCTTGGCACTGTAGGTCCCACTGCACATGCAGATTATTTATTTACTTTCTTCCCCCATTTGTCACAGCTTGCAGATGTATTTTTATATATATATTTTAAATTGAACACTTTAGCGAGTACTCTTCCATGAAACCATATCGAATCAGTCAAAGGCAAACTATTAACATCTTTACAGGGGTCTCTTACATTGGTGGTGTGTTGGCTAAATACCTTTGTGATGCAGGGGATTTCTTATGCGTTGTAACAGAAAAAAAAAAAAAAAATCAGAACTTTTTTGAGCAGTTGTGGGCAGTGCAACTACAGTACTGTACAACTACTCTGTAATAAATTTCCTTGTAAAATTACAGTTAAATACTGGCGGCTGTGGTCACTACCATCAGTACGGCTGTTTAATACTGCAACCAGATTTTCCAATAATTTACTGTATTTGTATAATGTTGTCAGTCAGTCAACAATAACCACAACTGAAGTTGCCATAAAATAGATTTTTTTTTTTTTTAAAACTGTGAATTGTATATATATAGGCCATAAATAACAAAGTGTCTTTAATCTTTAGAGATCTTCAAGCTCTTTGTAATACTGAAAAATGCATGTACCACTAAAACAAAATAATGGATAAAGTAAGTTATATTTTTATGGATTGGGGACATTTATTCAGCAGCAGCAATGTATAAGAAACTGTGGTCTATAGAATACATTTATTTTTCTAGCTCAATTTAAAAAGGTAAATAAGTAAAAAAAAAAAAAAAAAAGGCCTGTTCAAGTGCATCAGTGTAAAGTTATTATGCAAAAATATTTTGTCTATTCCACACTGTCACTTTTTACAGAACCACTGCTGTTACTGGTTTCTTGTTTTCCAAAACAGCATCAGTGTTTCATCAGTACTTTTATATTAGTTGCTTTTATTGTTTTTTTTATCCTGTAAAGCACCTTTGAGTTTTTGAAAAGCGCTATACAAATAAAATGCATTATTATTATTATTATTATTATTATTATTATTATTATTATTATTATTATTATTATTATTATTATTATTATTATACCTTCAAGGGAACGACTTGCATCAGGATGGCAAAGTTGGTCAGGTGGTTGCACAAACACACAGAATAGGTCATGTTCCCTTCTGAGCGAACGCAGCCTTCATTGGACCACACTCCCTCATTAGAACTGAAAAGAAAGACAATTACGTATTTTTCACGAAGGAAATATATTAAATATAAAGATCAAGATATAAAGAAGCACTATAAAGAAAAAATAGACAAGTCTGTTTTAATAGGAGCACTGCTGGCAGGAATCACTCCACATAATCCACTGTGGGAGGCACACAGAGTGTTCTTTGCTGACTGTACCAGGGCAATCTGACAGGGCAACCTAATAATTCACATTTTTCTTAAGCTTCAGGGCAAAGGGGAGTAAAGAAGAGGAAGCCTTTGAATCCAACTAAAACACTCTCCCTTTTAAAATGATTTATGTTTTTTAAATAGTGTCTTGGCTCCATTTATCAGGTCTTTTTTTTTTTCTTTACAGAGGGCTGTTGCTCAACACACAACAAACTGAAACAGCAACACATGTGGATGTTTTCCATTTGAATGAGCAAAAGGAAATACACATTTTCCAAATCACTGCTCGTTTCTTATGATTGAAAGAATCAAGCACAGAATATGCAAAGAATCAACAATCAAGATAAAAATCTGTTTGGCTCGACATCTGAATGAGACCTTCTGCATCTAAATGAGAAACATAGACCCACCTGTAGTCCAAGAAGGCACAGTAGAGGAAGACTTTATTGCTCTGGTTTAGCACTTGATCCTGCTGTTCTTTGGTCTGAAAGAGAATAGTCAAATAAAATTGAGATCTTTAACTGTGAGAGAAAAATTTTACACAGACTAAAATTTAGTTTTCTGATTGCACGGGTGCATTAAATAACTCAAACTAACTTTGCGCAACCTGTTTGAAAATGCTCTGTGATCCAGAAGACAGCATGGCGTATTTCTAATAAAAAATAGCACTTGACCTTTTATCCTTTAGCATATTAGAGAATAGAGCTGAAGTAACCATACTCTAAGGGTGAACAGCTTCATTATTTTTACTGTCACACAACTTTAAAAAAAAAAGATGCTTCCCTGTGGCCTTAAAGAAGATTAACTAAGCGAGATCTGAGCTCATACTCAAGGAAAGACAAGGGCAGCCTAATAGTTCACATTTTTCAGATCTGCACTCAGCAAAGGTGATTAATACGCTGAGCGAAAATCCCTGCTGTCTTCAAGAATCTTATTTGATTATAATTCACTTTTTCCATGTCATTCCTTAATATGAGATTTGGCGTCTCCAGAGACAGTGAGCTAATGGCTACAGTGCAAGAATGCAGTAATTGGGGCTTGGCCCTGGTTTCAGGTCAAACCACTACCCTCCTCAATCTGTCATCTGAAGAAAACAACACTTCCATTGGCCGGTTGGGTGTACACTGAGAGACTGCACACCTCTTCTCGTTCCCTGAGCCTTGACTCTCAGACCGAATAAGTATATGATTAGATGGACTGTGTCTGCACTATTTCCTTCTGGAAAAAGTGAGAGCGAGAGTGAAACTGACAGTCAGGCTGTCTGTTTCCTGGCCACAGGCTCAGTGATTCATATTACAAAGCATAGCACGATACCTTGACTTCATTGTGTAATCAAATCGCTGCTCTCATTCTGTCTGTTTCGCACATGCAGCTCTTTAGTCATCATGTATTATGACCCTCGAGATGAATGCAACAGATAGATATTCATGTGGCCCATTAGAGCGCTCAGGACAAAGGGTCCAAGAGGCATGAGATCGCCTTAAATGCACCCCGTCATCATCAGCCCTCGGCCAGCTTTGGGCAAATGCATGCAACCCTGTGGGTGAATTTACTAGTCTCCTGTGGACTTTAATAACTCACATTTCTTGTTGGGTGTAAATGAAAGCAGATGGAAGAGAGACGAACTGCAACTGGCATACTGTACGCCTTGCATTACAGTGTCAGCCTTTAATGTTCCCATGCAATGGAGGAAGACTAATTATCCATATTAAGAAACAAAATGTAAACTCTGCCTCATGGGAAACAATCCATCATTACCAAACCCTGATATGTACCAGACACAAGCTGAACTATATACATTGACTAACAGACCATCACATACATAAGGGCCGCTGTTTGGCCATGCTTCCTCTCTAGCAACTGTCTGTTTGTGGTATATCAAGCTGGAGTTTTCCAGTTGATATTTAGGAAGAGGTGCAGGAACCTGAAAGTCACCAGTGAGTGTTTAAATGCACTTCTGGCCGAGCTTTGTGCGCACGCTGTTGTTCCCCCAGTGCCCCCGAGGCCTCAGCATCTACCAGCCAAGACTGCAGCTGGCGCTCCAGCTCTTTATTAACAACAGAAGGCCAGAAAACGCCGCCCTGGAAATCACTTTGAGCCTCGTAAGGAGAGCAGAACAGAGAGGTAGAAAAGAGGGTGAAAGGCGGTGACAGGAGAGTGATGCAGAGTGACAGGCTGATAAAGGAGAAGAGTCTGAGGGGGAGACAGCCTGATAAATCTGAGATAGTCAAGGTGTTTCTGCTGCCTCTGCATTACGGTGTCCTACTTGGTCCCGCTATCAACCGAAGCTTCATCTGTCCAGTGATTACTGTAACTGTGACTCAATGGCTGCTGGATTTCAAAGCAGTGGAGTTCAATAATGGCAGAAGTCTAATGTCCAAATTCACAAACAAATATCAGTTGTAGAAGAAGTATTCAGGTCCTTAATTTAAGCTAAGTAAAGCATTTAAAGTATTTCATTACAAATAGATACCCTGCAATCAGTATCAAAGAAAGTCATACTTACTGATTTAAATAATATAGTATTAGATTTGGCAATACTAACAAAGTGTAAGCTGCATTTTACTACCGTTCAAGTGGTTTTTAAAGTAAAGTCATGATGCAGTTTTGATGGATGATGAAGGATGCTGGAAAAACAAAGTTCTATTCGCAAAGTGTATTCATTTTATAGATTTTTTGGAAATGATTTATTTCTGTAAATTTCTGATAATTTAAATGTTTTGGGTGTCAAATAGTTTAATGTTACTCTCTGGTCATTGATTAAACCCCTAAAAACTCCTCTTTTATTATCAAATTTATATTTAGATGTTTTATTCCATGAAAATAATATCTTCTTTCCTTGAAATGGCTTACATGTTGCTTCCTCAATAAAGGCCCCACTGCAGCTCGAGCACACCAGCTCGCCTCCAACTCCGCTTGAACACTGCAAAACTACCTTACGCTACACAATGACAAGTTGTAACACTGACGTACTTCAGCCATACATGTTGAAATCTGAAACTAATTGTAAAGAAGAACAATGATACAGAAAGTGCTTCCCTGCAAGATGTGGATTCCTTAGATTTGTTAGGTATGAAATCTACGAAGTCTGATACTGTGTTTTTGAGTGATTTTGGTTCACTGCAGTTTAAGGGTTGAAAAAACAAACAAACAAACAAACAAAAAAACATCATATGCACATGTTAACCAGGTAAAAACCTTGATTTTCAATGAGAGTATTTAAATGACACCATCTGAGAATTTTAGATCAGATCAGACCTGCTGACAACTTACAGACATCTAAAATGTGGCTCACAAGCCCCCCCCCCAAAAAAAAAAAATTGCTGTAAACCACCACGTCAGTCTCTGTTTTATATGTCTATTAATTATATCCTAATATGAATTGTAAATTTATTGCAGTAAGTTATATATCTTAAATGTCGTGAAGTCGATTTCAATATGTGAAACTACTGGCAGCTAATACACAGAGTCAGTCTGAGACAAAAAGTCTACAAGAAGAAATCCTGAAACAGCTGCAGGGGGATAAAAATACTGTAAATCCTGATACAACTCTTTTGGAGTCATCATCATAACATGCCTGTAACAGTTGTTGCTGCTATTATATTTTTTTCAGTGGGGTGAGGCTGCAGGCACTGAGCGCTTCTGCTTAAACATGCTGTTGTCATTCTTGGCCCACTTGCTTTGAGTCCAACTATAGAAGACTGTTGCATTTTACTCAACAACTGGATCAGAAACCCAACAGCTGAGCTAGGCATTTACTCTGTTTTCTCCCTTAGCAATGGGATCCTTTAGAAACAAAGGAAAAAACTTAAATTCATCATAAATAAATGTACACTATTTCCTGTTTCTCCATAACACAATACAATTTGCATTGACTTGGTTGGTATATTCTGCTTTTCTGTTTAAGAAATCATACAGCTGAAAATGGCAACATGTGGTAATAGATAAGTATGCCCAATGGGGCTACCGTACCATGACTGGATGTAAACAGGAAGAAGATGGAGCTCTGATAGTCTACCACATACCACAGAACCCCAACGCCCACAAGTCAATGCCAGCTGACGTCTTGTGCTGCATGTTAGTCCTCTCTTTTCCCATGTCTCCTGTCTTCTTCTATACTGTCAATTCTAACAATGGCAAAAGTTTATACTGAAAATGAAGTGTCACTTTGGCCTTGATATTGCCTTGAGTTTAAATCTTTTTTTCCTAAATGCATGAATCTGAGATGCTAAAAGTTACTCTAACAGAAGACTCTAGACCCTTTCAGACATGAATTCTTTCCCATTGTCAGCTTTATGTCTGAAAGAGCACCCTGCTCACTTATACTTAACAGTCCTGTCTAATGGGTCAGACCTAGTAACATTTATGTATCGCAACTTCATGCATTTGCATTAATAGATACATATGCACAAGATTACGAAATACTAATGGTCCAATCTCATGCGTATGGCAAACATCAAGTGGGTACCTTGACAACAGGTATGTTTGAATGAACTAATAATAACAGAGAAGTGACCCATGTCTAAATGACAGAATGGGGTCACTTTAACAGATTGATTAAGTCAGCAACCTTACATATCCCATGCATGAAAAGGGCTTTACAGACAGGCTACAGTTGCTGAAATTGTGACAAAGCAAATAGACAGCCTTGTATGAATTGTTGCTTGACTTGATTACTCTATGGCGCTGTTTGGTGTGTCCTTTTTACATCTAGGTGGGATCAGGAGAAACCAGTGTTAAACTTCTGTGTATGTCAGAGATGGAATAAAAATACACAACAGACCTATTGTTCAGTTAATTTCATACTGTATAGGTCAATTTGAATCACTAGTAAAATTGCAATAAATAAATTAAAAACTTTGAGGAAAAAAAAAAAGCTGCCAGTCAATCAAAAAAAATGTTGATCTGTACTATGATCTTTGTGTATGTATATGTATATGTATATAGAAAACTGTATGTTGACATTCAGAGGTCTAAGTAGCGTATCATGATGGTCTGCTATTTGCATCCAGGGCTGTACCTTACTTTTTGGGGGCCTTGTGCAAAATCTTGTTTGGGGGCTCCTCCAGCCATTTCAAGTCCTCCTGAATACTCACTAAATGTGCAACGTATTCCCTTTACGTTTATATGAGACCAAGGGCTACTTTTTACTCTAAAGGATTGGATGTAATTTAAATTGAAGAAACTGAGCTGCATTGTTGACCTCAAAATCAAAACAAAGAGGAAAATGATGAAATGTGAAATTATAAAATACATTATCTGGTACATAACTATAAATGGCACAATAAAAATGTTGCCCTCTCTACACTATGTCTCTTTCTAGATATCCTGAGCGATAACACTTTTAGAGTTAACAACCTGCCTGATGCTGTGAAAAGGAGGATGAGTGAGGCAGGAACAGAGGAGACACTGCATGTGGAAAAAACTTATTGAGAACAGGGATCTAACTGAAAATCTCAACATTGGTAGCATCACACTCTCCCTGAGCCAACAAGCCATTGCTCTAATAGTACATATAAACTTCAGATGTTATCAGCTAATTGAATGGACATTATTGTCTCAGATCAGCAGTATGAGCTCGTAGGGACCTCCTCAAACTTTATCACCCAATTTGATCATTGACAAACAGAGAATAACACTGATAATGAAGGCAACTCCTCACAATCATGTGAGAAAGTGCATGTAAAATCTCTGGTGAAGCTGTTACCCTGAAAATGGAGATTTGTAACATGCAAACATCTACGATCCTTTTTGAAACCTAACCAGGTAGTTTTGGTGCCTAAACATAACCAATCAGAAACTGAAAACCCGAGTAAACGCTGAGTAAAACATGGCAAATTAGAACGAAAGTCAAAATGTGACTTAAGTGAAAAAATAAACTATAATTGTAGTCTGAGACCATAAATGAGGTGATAACAGAGCTCCATTAAATGGGGTAATAACAGCCTGTAGAGTCAACTGGAAGGTGGAGGAGGACTCTACCGGCCTACATGTGTGGGAATGATCTGGAATGATAACAGCCAGCTGCGACAGTCCTGATCAAGCACTATCTCTTAACAAGAGTGCCAATTTATGTTGGAGGGGAAAAATTAATATTGTTGGAACATAGTTTTTTGATGGTCTCTGCGTAATTGCATCATCTGCATATAGCAAGAAATGGCTCTGTTGGCAACACACTTCCACACTCCATCTCCATCTTCAACATCAACATGAGACACACCAGCAGCTGTCACATGCATATATCCCCCTAACCCAAAGCAGGCCTTGTCCTTTTTGCTTTTTAATGACTGACTTGAGCCTTCTGGGTCAAAATTGTGAGGGATGAAAATAAACACTCTCATGCATCACAAAAGCGTATAAGTCTTAGATGACACACACAACCCAGCAATTTGTATAAAAGCAAGCCTCTCTGTCCTCTGTGGTGTCTTTCAGACATTCCATAAGTAGCAGAGCTGGAAGAGGAAGCCTCGCTGTGGTCGAACTAGCTTCAGCAAACATTGACAGCATATGCCGCTGCAAATCCCAAGACGTTGGACAACTCCAGGCCAATTTAAATCTTAGCTTTTGACAGATGGTTCTCAAGCGAGGCGCAAATAAAGAAAGGATGGAGAAAGCGACACTCCACCCATCATCCTGGTTTCAACAGCCAATTCAAAACAGACACGCTCGGGCTGGTAGAAACACAAGCGAAAGACTAGAAGAGTAAACACACACGAACACACACACACACACACACACACACACACTCTCATAGTTCTGTCTGAAATAAAACATTGTTTATTGAGGTAAAACTTTTGATTAACTTTGCTTTGCTCAGTATTAACCACGAGCAGCAGTGCACAGAAACAAAGCTGAAACCTATTCAGGCTGTTGAGATTTTTAAAGATCTGTCAGCGAAATTGAGCAAATCTGGTCTGAGATCTAATTGAAGTATTATGAAACAATGTTTAACCTAATTCCTGACCTTATCTGAAATAAAAGAAAACCTCGTAAATGTGTGCCTATATTCAGTTATAAAGTTTAGATTTGTCTTCAGAGTTTTATACTAGTCCTGTACCCAACCACTATTTGTGTCCGGCGCTGGTACAGCAACATGCGCCCACAAAAGCAGTCAGGCATTTTTCAGCAGCAAAAGGAGTCTAAAAAAAGGCTTCGGTTGTGCTAAATTTAAAAAGCAGTGAAAACTTACACAACAGTGTGAGTGGACGAGAGAAAAGAAGCAATCTTCTCCTTTTCCCTCAAATGTTCCAAATACTTTAGAGCACACAGAGCCAGGCTGTAATTTGGACTGCACCTTCTGCATTTGGTATAGATATCAGTTTCACGGCTGCCAGCAGACTCTATTAAAATACTGAAACTCGTCAATCACACTTTATACAACTACAAGACATTACTGAAAGCTACTGTCACCTTCTGGTTTGGTGGAAGGGTACAGTAGGCGAAAATAATTATAAAAGTAGTGAGTCAAGAGAGATGTGGGCTAACATGTCACCCTCAGGGTTTGACAATGGCTAAACTGTCCTGCATAACAACAGACAGGCTCTATATGCTTAAGCTGCAACAGCTACATTGACGTTTGTTAAATTTAGTAAGGGAAGGAAACACTTTATTGCCGCATGTCTGGGAAAGGCCCACAGAGGTATAGTGTAACATTAGTCAGTCCAGCACACTAAAATATTTAAAAAAAAAAAAAAAAAAA
>NW_007577810.1:844967-869442 GCF_000690725.1 Stegastes partitus
TACAGTTTTTGTCAATCAATTTTCTCATTCAAATCACTTTTCTATATATATATATATTCAAAGATTTGGAAGTTACCTGTTTTAATTTTCAATCTATCAGATTAACAATCATTCAAACATGATGTAGATTAATTTATGTAATTAAACTCACTGATTTGCTTAGCTGCTCATAAAAAAATTTACAGTATGATTGTTTCACCCATAGTAATTACATTACTTTTTTTTTTTTTAGCATGTAACAATAGTTAACTATATTATATAAATAATTAAATCAATGTGGTTTGGATAAGCAGCAGAAAAAGGCTGAACTAACAGTATGAAAATATGACTTCATTTAAGTTTTATTTGATTGGTGATTCTATATATGCTGTTTTAATGCCCCAATTATAACTGAAACGCATCAGTGTGTCTGCAAGGGTCCACAAGGATATGTGTGACATAAATTTCATCATCCGATCAAGTCTGCGAGGGTCTGCATGGATCTCTCTGTGGACATCTGCGTTCAGCCCAAACTTTATGACCGTGCTGACTGTCCCCAGTGTCAGCACTTTGACTGCACATACACAAGGAAAACAAATAACGCTTAACATGAATGCTTGTTTTGTAGGAGAGACTGTATGTGGAGGGTCTTTGTCATCCACAACTTAATAATATTAATATCAATTTAATCACTGCCGCACTTTGAAAGTGCTTTGGTCATACATACTTTGAAGGAGCCAAGGCAAAGTAGGAAGTTCTAAATTCTCCAGAAATCCTGTGCTATGTCTGCCCACTGTGCTCGACACACCTCAGGATTTATTCACTGGTATGGTACCTCGGCCAAATCTGTAAGTAGCTGCTATATCCTGTAAAAAATTAATTGCCCTGTCTGCTTTTCTGTGTCTGATATGAGGTGCAACGCTACCATCTGCACAGACGGGCGTGGACCTGACGTTGTATGACTTACACACTCACAACAGAGGAAACTTTAACAGTTTGTAAATTTAATTTTAAGACTTCTTAGGTCTTTTCTGTGGAAACTAAATTGAACTTAGACTTTTCAAGCTTTGGAGATACTCTTTATCTTGGACATGACTTTTTTTTTCTCTACATCTACAAATCTCTGTTACACATTCACAAACTTAATTTTTTTTTCACACAGAGTTGTGTCACAGGTGTACAAAGCTGGTAAATTGTTTGGGAACATTTTTTTCAAAAGTGTTAAATCTTTTTTTCACTCATCTTTTTTCCGTGGGCGCAGATGGGGGGCTTTCTCTGGTTTTGTTCATTGCGTAGTGAGAGGTTGTGGTCGCGAGATTGGAGTGTTGATAGGAAAGAGGGCGCTAAATGGGAGGAGCTGTAAAAAGAGTCTTTTGGCAAGTGAGATATAGCAATAGCCAGACCTCCATCTGTGATTGATCAGTATGTTGGCTCACACAGCTTGTGTTTGTATGTGTGTGTTGGCGTATGGATGGGTGTGGGTGGCTGGGAGAGAGAGCGAGAGAGAGAGAGAGAGAGAGAGAGAGAGAGGAGAGTCTTTACCCACAGGGTTTAAGCTGGGCGTGTGCTGGGAGTTATAAAAAGACTGGCAATAAAGCACGGATACTATTGTGTCAGAAAGGACTGATACCAGTGTAGGCTTACATGATTAGATGATTAAGAGCGTGGGTATCAGAATGTGTTAAATAACCTTTGTGTCTTTGTTTTTTAAAGTCGCTGAACAATCAATCCATTATTCTCCTCACGTATAGGAAGCTCCAACAAGTCTAGACGTCTTTGTAAAAATACGCCGTGCATTTTCCTTTTCTGCTGCTGACCTCTTTGCTCACTTCCCACCAAATTCTTTGTCATGATCTTTATTATGGGAGGGAACCAGTGGATCCAACTACATGGAAAACTTAGTCACTATTAGATTTTGTACAGTCACTTGATGAATATTTAAACTGATTAAAAGTGATGGTGAAGTCACCTGAATGAATAAGTACTGTATTGTCTGAATTATTAAAGTTCTGACACAGGATGTCATGCTTAAAGTCATGAGGTCACAGCCAGAAGCAAACAGCTCTGTAAGAAAAGAAAGTGTTTTACATTAAAGCACTGGCGGGAGGGTTGCCAGCCAGCATTTTTACAGTTAACTCAAGGTAATTAAATTACAGTCATTTACTGTCATAAACTGTAGTTTCATACAGGAAAATAATATTTTTAATAATACAGTGATTTACCCAATGCACATTTGTCAGCAAAAAGCTGTAATTTCTACAGCAAATTACAGTTAATTGCAGAATTTTAAAAAAAACTGCAGATCAACTTAGATTTGTCATCTATGTTCTATAATTTTCATAATTTAATTGTGCTAATGTTTTATAAAAATATATTTAAAAATCATGTGTAATATCTTGGGAGCTTGAGAAAATAAAGACTAAAAACATATTTAAAATGTAGCATTTACATAAAGATTAGCTCAAACAGCTTGCACATTGCACCCATGTAAGAAATAAATAAACATATTAATATGTGACCTTTAAAGGTACTGATGGCTGGATTTTCCGTGGCTTTCCTTCAGACAGAGCCAGGTTAGCTAGTTCCCTCTGTTTCTAGTCTTTAAGCTAAGCTAACTAGCCTCTGACTGTAGCCTTATATTTAACATACAGATGTGAGACAAGTGGTGCTGATCACTGCCAGAATGCAAATAACAAAATGTGAAACTATTTCTTTAAGGTGAATAACTGCTAGTTTTACATTATCCCTCAAATGAAATAAGAATGAACTGAGAGACGGACAGACAGAGACCACCGGCACAGTCCTGCCACCCGGTTCCAGCCGTCACCTTGGACCTTCCCCATGAAACCGCCAAACTAACACGCTGCTTTATAAGCCTGTAAAGCTCGGCATCCCTGTCAAAGTCTGTTTTTTAAATCCTCCCAGTTTTGACCGTGTAAATCGACTGCGCTCATGAAATCAGTCTTTCCATTCATTCACTTCATACCATCAGTGTGATGCTTTGATGGAAGAAGAGGACAAGGAGGAGGTGTTAGCCTTTTTATGTATGTATTAATGTTTAACTACAGACCCCCATGCCTCCCGGCCTCCTTTTTCTTCTCTTCAGCCCTCTGAAACTGAACCAGAGTCAGACAGCGGTAATAAATCACGGATGGAGCCAGAACCCAATCAACACCACAGTCGAATGGCGTGAGAAAGCATGTGGGCCTCCAGCAGCCTTGATAACACCTTGTCAGGGTATCAAACCTGCTCCGTGCCACATATAGTGTGATGGTGGCACCTCGGATCTGACTGAGTCAGCTGGGAATGGCATGACCTCACTGGGCTGCTTCACTGAGCTCAGAGAGCATCAATCAACGGCTGTGACCTCGGCTTGAGTGAGTGATACCTGCCATGACCCAAGGCTTTGTACAGGTCGGCGGCTCCATCAATCCAAAGGAAGGTAAGGAATGTTGTTATCATGGCAGGTGTCAGATAGAGAAAATGGATGAGAATCAGATCTGAGCCATGATAGCAGTTGACTGTATGTACTATAGGTGGTACACAAGACTTGTTGTAGCCATGACAGCATGAAAAGACAGATGAGGGAGCTGACACATTTCTGCTTCGGACACATTCAGCTCCCCCGCTAGGTTTTAATGAAGTCACTGGGCGCTTGTCTACTCTAAACAGAGAGGTCAGCTGCTAATCACTCACTCCGGCCCAACTGAACTTGTGCCATGAGAGGACATCTGAGGTTTAGCTAACTTGCGCAGACAGTAAAGACCAACCTAAACAGCGATGGATAATGTCTGCCACATACTGTTTGAAACGCCCTCCCTGCCTCCAAGCCAGGGAGGTGATAAGTATCCACCGCCTGCCAAAGACATTAAAAATCCAAAAATAGTCACTTTTTGAGTAAATCCACCTACAGGTCTGTGTAGCAAACCGGCAAAACAACCCATTTCTGGACGCAATCGCAGCCAAAAGCACCGGTTGCCAAATTACGATGCAGCTCCTCGATATAAATCATCGTCTGAGCTATGTTAAGTTGAAATGTGCTGGCATGGTGCGTTCCAATCAGCGTGCGTTAGTAATAAGCATAGCAGCTTATTTGTAATGGAATAGAAAGGAAGGAATGTAAGAAACCTGATTTATCCTTACATCAGAGGTAAAGGCAGTCCAACTAAAATAGAAACACCTTGACTCAACAGACAGCAGAACTGGTGAGCATCTCCAGCACTCCCATAACAAAGGGGATTATAAAGCCCTCTCCCATGGTGTCTGCTAAAACAAACAGAGTAATCACTGTCACAGGAACCAGGCCAGATAATTACAGCATAAACATTTATTTCACCAGGGAAATGAAGGCAAACAAAGCAGTATTGCCATGGTTTCATAAAGCTGCATGAGTTTATTTTTGTGCTTTTATGAGGAATGAAATAATGTAATGGTAATTCACTTCAATAGAGAGTGAATAGTTCTTGCAGGACTTGTAATTTAACCAGAACTACATTGTGGAGGGTTTGGTCAAATAATGGTCTAATAATGGGCCATTAATACAATTCATTTAGATGAAAAGAATGTCTTCGAATCAATGTGAAAAACATATTTAAAAAATGTACATGGCTGTTAAGTGTACCACTGCATTTCTGACTTTACAGGACATTGCAAGCTAATGTAATACACATTTTAAAGTTAATTTTCATTATGAGTTTCAATTGCTTTTCCCATGGAAAACTGGCATAGTCCCTGTCATAAAGCAGCAATGGAAAAATATGTTGTTCATAAAAGAAAGTTATTGTTCCTTTCAAAGTGCCCTAAGCTCACAGTTGAAATGTCCATAATCAGCTTGCTTTCTGGAAGCCACATGCTCCGCAAGGGAAAACCTTTGCAGGGTAATGAAAACCAAAATAGGCTTTGCTCTTTGTTCTGCTGAATACTCAGCTGCACAAGCATCGGTCAGTGACAGACACTCATCTTCTTACACAAGAGAACACCAAAAATAGAGCTGATAGATTTCATATGGGGGGCTACTGTAGCTGCAGGCAGACCGTAGCCCTCGTTCCACTGATAAGGTGAGTTCCACACCCAGCACACTGGGAATGCACTCCATTTTCCCAGAATTACTGAGTCACGCAGAGGCTAAATGACTGACAAAGACTTGAGTGGAATAAAAAAGAAACAGGGACACTGTATGGGTCGATTCTTACCAAAACATGAGTGAGGACGATCTTGATGAGCGGCGCTCCAGAGAGATTCACCGACAAGGCTGGTAAAGGCTCCACTTTCAGAGAGATTAGGCAGCTCGCCACCTGGATCTTGTGGTCCTTGAAATCAGCTGCTTCATTAATTCTGAGAGAGCGAAAAAAGAACAACAAGAAAAAAGAAAAAACATTAGGTAAAATAGGCACTAGAAAATAGAGGCAGAGATACACATACAAAAGAAAGAGACAGAAAAACTAGGTCAAGCTAGAGAGTCAGATAAACTAGAAAAAACGCTTCACAGCTTCAGTTAATAGCCTGTTAAACTATCATATAATAGCATCAATTATCACTGTTATCTGGCACTCACACCGACACATAAGTGTTACACACAGGACCAGAGCAGTAGCATTTAGATGGGACTTTGGCCATCTGTCTATGTAATGAATCACACTGACAACCAGCCGTATTGCATCCGTAGTTCTTCAAGATCATCAGATATGTGACATTGGGATCACACAAGCATCATCTCTCCATCATGATACAAAGGGACCTTTTCACCCCCAGAGAAGCCTGGCAGTCAGTCACAAACATCTCCAAATGTTCTCTCACATATTTTACATTTGGCACTTTAATATCTGTGGAGTGTAAAGTGGTAAAAAACACTGGTTGCTTAATCGGTGTTATGTCACATTTGGTGAACGTAAATACTGCAACGCAACTAGAACAAGCTGTTTTCCAGTGATGAGACAATAACTGAGGGGAGGGGGTGGATGGATGGAGCTAATAGCAGGGTGTATCAGTCAGCGGAGTTTGAGTGGTGAGATGAGAGATAGGCGGGAGGGACTGATAAGACTTTGGCCCCGGGCTTCAGCTGTTCTGTGCTCAGGAAGCAGGGGCGCCTTAGTGCCAGTGGACCTGATCCCCCACACAGAAAGTACAAAGAGAGCCGCCTGCGTTTGTTTTCTTTTTATTTGAATAGCTACAACTGAAATTTAAAGAATTAAAATATGAATTTTTCACTTTGGGTGCTGCTCTGTCCTCTTACCTGGTCTTGACAGGGCTGATCTCTTTGTAGTAGTTGTGCATGTTGTGGTAGAAAAGGCCGACGATGGTGGTTTGAGCTGAGGAGCAGAAGACAACACACACAGGTCCAATGTGAAAAGCATATACAGAGCGCAGGGAATGTAAAGCAGCGCTGCTAAAATGCTCACAAAGAAGGGAAGTTAATTAACGCCGCCTTGCCACCGCACGCTGGCACCGGCGGACTAATAGGACAGCCGTATACTCGCACAAGGGTGAAAGGGAGAGTGCTGTGAACCACGTGGATGTTGGGAAAGCTTATGAAACGTCTACATGACTTCACCAGGGAGAGCAGGAGGTCTGGTCCCCCTCCCCTGGTCTGACCTATCACTCAGCTCGGTCCCACCTCAATACTGCAAGATAAACAATGAAATTGGAGGAACTTCTTAATGGTCCTGTTCCTCCTTTCAAAGGCCTTCCACCCGGGACCCGCTGACTAGAACAACAAAAGCTTGCAGATGTCAAACAAATGTGCGGTGTGTACGCAGCAGCAGAGTTTTTTTAACCTTCCAAAAAAACGGATTTCAACAGAATGCCCCCTAGCAGGTCTCACGGGAGATTATGAGGTGGTCAGTAAGGAAAAGAGAGAATAAGAAAAAGCATCCAAACACACCAATGTGTAGCATTCTTTGTACTTAATTAGGATATAAAACCTGTTCTTGGAGCATTTCATACAGCCAGAGCTACAAGTTAATGTGGTCCTGGCTCTAATGTGTCAAGCAATAACATATATTCCATTTCTGATAATGGCCCTTTAATGAATTATTAAAACGGTCTATTCTGGTGTTTGTACGGCAACATGGTACACGCAGCAGCCAGGTGGAGCCGAGGGAATCTGACCTCAACGCAAAGTCAAACAAACAGTGTTGTAATGCCCGTTGTAATTACTGCTCTCCCTCACTCCACTATGTGGGTCCATTCGTTTTAATGACGGAGGAAAGTGGAGAAAAAGTGCTCTCTCTCTCATTCTTTCTGTTTCGAATAAAAGGGTAACTGCCAACATTAAAGTCATAGCTGGAATTCTACGGTGCACCGTAAAGCCACACAAAAGCTCTCATGGCACTCCTGTCCTACACTGTATGCTATGTTAGTAGTCCTAAATCTTAGCATAATAAATCACCGGCTAATAACAAGAGCCTCCCAGCTGGACAATTTTCTCTTGGCAGAATCAGTGCACGACTAAGGTGCAGCGTTCACACTCAACCTTGGTGCTATTTTCTATACGGAGAAACCTCAATACAGGACTTTCGACATGTCACCGAACATGTGTAGGTTGTAATGTTTGCACTTACACTGCATGGTGAAGGCCTCTCCAGGCACAGAGATGTAGTTTTTGCCCTGTGTAGGGAAGCGGTAATGCAGCAGGTTGAAGTTCTCTGGGAATTTCATCAAGGAGTAATCTGTAGGGGTCAGAGGTTAGAAAAAGTGGGAACTGTTGAGGAAAAACAAACTGGGAATCAAGCAAAAAGACCAATCCGCTTTGTCAAGGGTGGATCAAAGATATCAAATGAGTCCGGGGAGAAAAGACACAAACAAGCCCCTGAGGCAAACAAAATATTATGCAATGAAAGACCTACACCAGTCAAAGGAAAAGGTGGAGAGGAGTTGACCTCCACTTATCTGACCCACACTTGTCCTCTGAATTAGAAAACACGTGCTGTTAGCTCGAGGCTCCGTGTCCACGAAAACGACAAACAGTGAGTTACATTATGGAGAGCTGACACCACACTGACCTGCAACAAAAGATGTTCCACCCAGGGAGATGAGGGAGTTGGGGCTGGGCTCCAGGTTAGTCACCATATGTTCCATCACTCTGTCCACTGTCTCGATCAGACCGCTGACCACAGGGGTGGACTGCTGCTCAATGACCCAACAGGAAAATGTTCACAACAAGATCACACAAGCTGTTCTTCAGCATCGAGCACTGATTCATGCCGACCTCGTCATCGTGTCCTTTTTAGAACATGCTCTTCCAGCTCCTCAGATTTGTTGCGCAAATGTAAAAGTTTAAGTTAGAGGGCCATTTCAATTCAGTTTTACTTGTCACGACTAACTTTGCAGTTTTTAAAAACAGGTGAAAATGTCACCAGGCTTAAGTTTTGAGTGTGAAAACACAGTAAGTCTGTGTCACTAACATGGCCTGTCATGTCTCGACATGAGTTGCAGTTTACTGCATGGAAGACCCACTATCTGTCCACCACCTTCTCACAGTCTGGGAACACATGCTTTGGGCCAAGTTCGCTGCTGATCTCAGCACAGGAGAATTGGAGAAACTCTGGATGAACCAAAACTAATAACTCCTGTTTTTATTCATAATAGGCTGGGAATCAGAAATTACAGTGCTGTAGCAACAATTCACATAAATTAATAAACCACACATTACAAAAGTATGCAACAAGCTTAGTGTATATGCACCAAATTGTTGTACTAAGTTGTGTGCTCTGTCAACAGTCTCAGTGTTACATTTCCAGTTGAGTTTGTTGTTTGACTGAGGAGCTCTACCTGATCTGAGCGCCGCAGGCATCATTTTTACAACATTTTACCGCAGTCATTTACACTCACATCGGGCAGCAACTCAAAAGCAAAACAAACATGCTTGCCAAATGATCATTTAAAGCTCGACAGTGTAACCTTTGCTGCACGGTGGCCACTGTGGCAAATGACAGTTATGGAATAATGCTTAATGCCAACTACTTTTTTCTTTCTACATTTAGCGATAAGACTAAGGCACGTAAGTGGCTTAAAACAACTAAAAGGACCACTGCTCATGCCGGTTTCATATAATTATAATATCATTTTTATACACTGTACACTGGAATGTGTCTTTACAGCATAAACAGCTCAGAATTTTAAAGTCAAAACAGAAATGAAATCTTTTAGCACAGTTGATGATAAAAACTTTGAAAGTGAATTGATTCTGTGTAGAAACCTATGTCTAAGCAATTTTAGTAAAATATAGAAACTGATTGAGAACAACAAATCAACAAACAAATCTCTGAATGTATTAAATTGCACAAATATACGTGTTAATAATACACATGTGATAATGTTGTAAATAATCCAATGAATCTATCTGGTTGAGACTCCAACATAAGAACAATTTACTGTATAGACAAGCTTCAAAAACTCTCTCTCCACCTCCCTGCACTTCTGTTTTAAGTGTGTTTCATGTGCCACAAACTTGACAAAACACACAATAAACTAAATTAATTATAAATTTTGACTGATGGCCTTAACTTTTTATTGTTATCACTATAATATTGTGATTGTAATTGTTTTTGACAGCCATAATCACAACCTGATATCATGACAGCCCTCATCAATAATTCAACTTTTCATTTGAAAGGAAACTAATTTCTCAGTGTTACAAAGTCTCGCTTCAACGTTACTTACAATTGTGTAAAATGTGAACAATGCTGCAATATACTGACAATAATAAATAGAATTTTTAAAACTACAATCAAACTCTTTCAGAATAAGTTCAAAAAGCTGAAAACAATAAACTATTGGCCACATAGTGTTACATTATAAACCTTACAAACACTTGATATCTTGATTGGTTTTAACACGCTGTACACAGAACACTGCGTCTACTGTCCAAGTGTGATGTGAACATCTGTTTCAGCTTGCTCCTACAAAAACAAGCATGCTTGTTCTGAGCAGCCAATATGCTGAAACCACACACTGGTGTTTGTATATGAGAGCGCAGAGATTTGGCCAGGATGACTGTACAGTGCAGGAGACAGCAAATTTACATTCAAGGCATTGTACTGTAGATCTGCTTTAAAATAATAATAATCATTTTATAGTCAGCAGTACTGTCTTATACAATTTGCAACGCCTTATTGGTCTGTAATCCTGTGCAGGTATGCTGCCAGTCACTGTTATTGCTGCTGGCACTGCTTGCGACAATAGCCTACAGCGTTAAAATCTCAAACTTATGCATCGCCTGAGTGTCTCGGATTAAAGTAATCATCAAATTGCATATGTTGCATTATGTCATGTTTGGACTTTGCACGACAACAGTGTGAACTCATTTACCTCCGGCAATCCTGGAGAGGACAGCACTTCTTCCACACTTTTGAGAAAAGCCTGGGTGGAAGAAAACGGACATCATGGAACTGTTGCATCATATGAACACGGCCGAGCTTTTGTGTGTGTGTGTGTGTGAGTGTGTGTGTGTGTGTGTTTAAACTGCGCTCCAAGACCTGCGTGAGGTTGTTGGCAGTGTTGTGAGGAATGGTCCTGTTGGGCAGCGCCTTCAGGAACCCGATGTCTGGCATTGACTCCGGTCCCTGCGAGCTCCGGACCTCCTCTTGGTGGCTGCTGACGACCGGAGGACTCACTTCAGTGGCCCTCTGGGGAGAAAGAACATCAGGCAGCGAATGAAGTTCACTATCAGGAGGAAGTTTCCGCAGGAGCAACGAGTTCCAACATACACAGGATGTTTAGTGACTGATAGCCTGAATTTAGGGAATACTCTTTGGACAAGTGATTCAATGTTGCTCTTTTTAAGCCCAGTGCCCTACAGGGAGCCATTTTGTGTGTGGTGGTGAGCAGCTGTCTCCGCTATCTTGTATGACTTTATTAGTTTTCTACCTCCAAAGCTCTTTAATAAACAGCCTATCCACATGTGTTCTCAATATCCCCTTTTCCATCTATTGTCAAAAGGAAATAATGCCTCAGTAAGAAATGAACTGTTAGTGTTGATTCAAGCAAAAGGCCTTCATCTCACTTCTGTTATGACGTTTATTTTGGCCCAAAACATTTCCGGCAACTTCTCAAACCGTCTCTTTGTGGATGCTGTACTTGTATAGAAAGCCTGGATAGTTCACGTACATGGTGTACAGTTTTATTTAGTTGTCAGATTTGCTCTCGATGACCCTGCAAAGATAGAATTGACACACTTACGACTGTCGGTGCCGTTGAAGTGGCTTGTTTGGAGACTCTGGGCGTTGTGACAGAAAGAATGGCTTGACCTAGAAAAGACAGTACAAAGGGCTCCATTAAAATGGGATTAGAACAACACCGTTGACCTGTGTGGCTGTAATTCACCCCTTATCCTTGGCAAAATTGTTCAGTTTAGATAGCCTTTCACTTTGTTATTTCGTTATCCGGGCCTTTGTTGAACCTGACCAGAAAAGGCTGCTGCACTGCAGCTGGATTTTATCACCATAAAACGTACAGTTGGACTGTAAGGCCTGGTCATGAAAAGAGATGGATTACGACCTACACAAAACTGGGACAATCAGCCACATAATACTCTGCCACAAGCTTCTGTTCGTAGCTTAGATATATTTTATGTCTTTGCTGTCAATTAATAAAAACAACACTAACTAGTGACCAGAAAATGGCCATTTATGGACATACATTAGAGGCATGTATCTGAACTATTCCTGCTCCTCTTTGGTTCAATGTAACATTTTATATGTGTGGCCTGGAGAAGTAAAAATATTTTTCTGTAACCATAACAGTCAAGGTCATCATGTCTGGTAATGGTCTGTGGAATATATTGCTTTTAGTAATAACTTCGTGGAAGAAATAAAAGCTGTGTGCACTTTATGCTTCAAACATTGTGACCAGCTGAAGCTCCATCACACTACAGTAATAGTCTTTAAAACTATTATTGTGAACACAAGGACCGAGGCACCCTCACTCATCAGTGTGATTTATACATAACAAACGGTGATTTAACCCTCTAGATCAAGAGGTGCCTCTCATCATGCTGTGAGTATTTGTCAGATTACCATTAAATCTGCTCATATTGATATTCACACAAAAGAATGTTAATGTTTCTAAATTCTCATAAATGTCAAAGTTTTGTCCATTTATGGGACGCTACTGACCAAAGGAGGTAAACAGAACAAAAACAGACATGAGTCTGGGGGTTGTGTCCTGGCCTGTTTTAACCTGTCACATTAAATCAAAATGATATGCCCCCTGCAACTAAACAAGCCTCTGCACTCTTATAAATACTTATAAGGCAGAACTATGTTGGCCATTGCACTTATATGGTGGAAGGTCAAGAAAATGTTTTGTGCAAGAAGAGCCATTTGACAGGGAGATGGGGCACATTTGTATAGTTTAATATCTTGTTATGCATGAACGCTGTGCATGGAATGTAGCGAGGATAAGGACGGAAATTGCTTTTTAACCCCTGTTTCCTCAGAGCAGAGTCAAAAGGGAGAAAGCTTTTCAATAGATATGCAACGTCGTAGAATGACAGGAAATACCTTCCAGTATAGTGTGATGTCCTACCTATGGCTGCATTGTAGTAGTGAGAGATCTGTATAGGTGAAAGGGCCCTTTCCCAGATGACAAATTCATCGAAGGCCCCTGTTACATAGTGACGATACGCCCTGTTGTTGCCCGTGCCGATGACGAGGTCGGGGTAGGGGTCTCCATAGTTGTCAGAGACGCTGCCATCTGTGTCACCAGCAGTGAAGGTCCCATTGATGTAAACCTTCAGACCGTCCTTCTTAGTCCATGTGAAGAGAATGTGTGTCCAGTATGGCCCTGATTGAGGAAATGAAAATGTCAACCATGAATATATATGACTTACATCGAACTGTAAATAGCATTACGTGGTACATATACACTCACTGGCTACTTTATTTTATTATTAGGTACAACTGTGAAATCTAATACAACAGTTCTGCCATAAGTTCCCTTTTTCAGAAGCTTCTTCATTTTCATTTTGTATTCACATTTTCAGAGTGGTAACAGCCACTCTAATATCTTGTACATGCCATATATGTTAATAAGGTGGACAAAATCTTACGATTACTATTAGAACATTACATCATGAGCAAATATGGAGTCAAAGTTCTGGCTGAGTATTGACACCTTGAAGCTGCAGCATTTCAGTGATTCAGACTTCCAGGGTTTAATGCGTCACAAAGAGAAGGAAACAATCCTGTCAGCTTACAGGACAGGACATTCTGTATCATTGTTCTTCAGATCTGGTTCCTGGTTCAGAGACGTAGAGCTGAATTACTGCAGTGTTACAGCTTGCCATTGTGTAGCGTAGTGAAGCTTTACAGTGTTTGAGAAGAGTCAAAGGTGAGCCAAGGCTACAGTGTTACAGTTAAGCCATTTAAAGGCACGGGTGGACTATTTTCGTGGAAAAGCTTGTAAATATGGCGTTTTATTGCAAAAAGAGGGGTTTTTAAGGGTTTGATTAACGAGTGAGGAAGGACATATAGACATATTGGGTCACAATTAGTTACGTTTATTTTAGCTTGTTAGTCTGCAACCTGTGAATTAGCACTCAGCACAAAATACAGAAGAGGCTGATGGGAATGTTTTAGTTTAACAAGTATTTGGTCCGAAACCAAAGCACTGGGCAATTTTACAGTTTTTTCTTTTTCTTTTCTTTTTTTTTGACCAGATGATGGCTCTGGCTGAGATGAAAAGCTAAGGAATCCCCCAAGTTTTTAAAATTAAACTAGGCTGACATTAGCTCGGTTAACAAAATGTTTTGTCGTTGAGATAAACATTAACGTTAATTTAGGTTTTATTTGACTTTTTTATTTTATGATATACACACATCCTGTGTGCCCACAAAAACTGCAGGCCTTAATCTTTCCAGTCTTTTTTTTTTTTTTTTTAACAATACAAAGAGCAAAGAAGCAAATGAACAATAAGGAAATCCCAAAAGACAATACATTCACTGTGTGAAAACACATCTGCTAAAAGAGCATAACAACCAAAACTCATTTCAGTTGAGACTACAATATGAACCATATGTGTCAAAGACTGCCCACTTTTCAACTCTCTCTTTCACTTCTTTATGTAGAGAGATTTCTCTATGTACAGTGCAACATTCTTAGCTCGCACTTACAATTATATTATTGGTCACAGGGCACCTCAAGGTTCACTCTATCACACTCTAAACTTTTCCTCACACCTGTGAGATGGATGAGAGAGAACTGAAAGGTTTTGACTTTGTGGCCTAAAGGTTCGACATGTGACACTGTATGAAAACCAGATGACGTCTGATCCTCTGTAACTGAAAGCTTACATCGAAATTGAGTTATGACGCTGGTGAACACAACCTTAAGTAACTGCAGCAAAAACAAAGATGACAGAAGTCATTTGAGAACTAAGAACTGACTGGTAAAAGCTTCACATAATGTCGAATCTCTCATGGTTTATTCCATTTTGTCAAAACAGTTTACCAAATCATTTCATCTCATTAAAAAGAAAATTGTATTCTCAGAAATGCTTTTAAAATATTGGTCACACTTTGACCTTTATTCGGTTTCATATTTCGTCTAAGCTGACCTTTACCAACTTCCAAACATTATTTTATTTAAGATGGGAGATGACAGCATGCCATTAAAAATGTATGTTTTGGGCTACACCAATAATGGATGAATTGCCAAATCTACTATCTGTGGCTACATCTGGTCTTAGTTAACCAAACCATAAATGCAATTACATAACTAACAATTTATGGTACTATGAAGACCAAAATACATTCCTGATTGGTGCCTGTGGGAAATGTAACTAAATAAACCCTGTTTAATACAAAGGAAAATTTAATTCACAGTACCTGGAACTTTGATGTCTGCCTTCCATCTGTGGTTGTTGCCTCGAGTGTAAAACTCCACATATCCTCCAAAGGGGTTAGTGAAGACTGAGAAGCCGTTGGAGATAACTTTTCCTCCAGAGGCTACAGCAAAACGGGACTGGGCCTCATGGTTTTTCCAAAAAAAGGAGAAGGTAATGCCTAGACAGTGATGAAAAATGCCTTGTAGCCATCTGTACAATATACAACTCAATACGAATTATGGTAGAATAATGCACAATGCACTAACCCTCAGGACCACACAAAGTAGGGTCACTAATGCAAGAGTTCTGGTAGTTTCCAAAGTGAAGAAAGGTGCCGCCGTTATCTCCATCCAAAAAGATGCCTTTGTTGACCATTCCTTCAACAATGTCTGCGACAAACCACAAACCACAAGCATCACTTTGATGGAAAAAGTCTGTTTAGCCGCTTTATAGTCAACTAATCATCAATAGTTTGGCAACTGAAGAGCATGAGAGTCCTCGAGCCCTCTTTGTATCCCAAAAGGCAATCAACAAGGTCTCGTTACACTTTTTGGTTGACTAAAGCTAACATGCAATACTATATCATTAAAAGGGCACATATTCCTTATCTTGTGGTGCAGGGACAAAGGAGTGAACGTGGAGAAGAGTATAAAGTGCTCAGCTCAACTGTGTGGAGGTACAGAAGATGACAACAGAGAGCAGTGGGTGATGCACGAATGAATCTCAGTGAGAAGAAAGTGATGGATCCTCACCTACTGTTGCAGAAATGTTAGTGTAGGCAGAGTCATTGGTATACACATAGGAAGAGTTATGGGAAGAGGGGAGCACAGTGTGGTTGTGGATTCTGAGAGCTGGACAAAGACAACAGAGAAAACACAGTGATTCACACCGATACGGGCACATGACAGGAGACACAGGAGAACAGTGGAAAGCAAGGCAACGGGAGGGACGTGATGCACAGGTATGAGACAGAGTGATGCTGAGCTGCGTGCACAGAGGCAGCAGTCAAAGAGAACCCGGAGTGACTCCACACATCATGCTCAAGTCTATACCCGATCCCTCGACAACTTCATCTCGTATTTGAAATCTTTCGCTAAATAACAACATTGCAACAAAGTGCATATGAAACAATTTCAATCATTTCTTTATGTTTTTTTTTTTTAACATACATTTACCACCTCCAAACTACAAGATACTGTATGTAAACTATTGTAAAATCATAAATGACCTTAAATACTATTTTGCTGTCTAATTTCAGCCATAAATCTGACACAAACTTTAAAAGTCTGAACACAGCAGCACATTATTAAAGCGTGGTGGCTTTGGCTGGAAGGTGTTTTGATGAAAAACAGCCTGAGACCAGAAAAGACATTTAGGGTGACACATTCCAATGAGCATATGCGGCCACTTTGCGTATGCACATACTTATGTTAGTCCCGTTAATATAACCTGGTCTGTTTCCAATCTGGTCCCACAGTTCATGGATTCCGTCCACGGCATCGAGAGGCCAATAATGTGAGGCAGTGGCCAACACCTGCAGGCCTGGACGGAGAGTTGACGGGTAAACAAGTGTGCAGAAAAGGGTTTTCCCCCCAATCAAGCTCAGTCTCATCAATCAACATGTATTTTCCTGGCACTCGGTTTTGGATTTTTGGTGGATTAAAAGACTGATAATAATCAAGCAAGCAGCTGTAAAAGTTGTTTATGCAGCTGACTACTCTGATTAATGAGGAAAGCAGTAAACAAATCAATAACATCCTCTGGACTGGCTGCTAGCAGATGGTAAAACAAGTTGTTACTATTTATTGTCTACTTCCAATCCAGTACATAGCTATATATTGTCTAATCTGGCAATTTAAAAACAGCACAGAAAACTGTTACATAATCCATCCAAAAGCTCCGTACTACCTGGATGCTTCACAGGTTTCACCACTTGAGCATAAACCTGTAAAGAAACCAAATGTTTGTTTGTTTTTATAAAGCTTGCCCAGAAACAGAAGATCAGACTATAACTGTCAAGAAGTGTTTAATATAAGCTTACCTTGATGCAGGAAATAAAAGCTGTAAAAAGGTGAATTCGCAAACAAAATTCCATAGTTTTTTGGAAATGAACCACATGCATTAGCTAGTAAAACAACTTAATTCCCCACATAAAGATGAATCCAGAAAGAGCCACACATTGTTCCAAGACGAAACTTCTGATCAGTCCATGTGTCCAAACTTAGGAATATGAATAAATAGTGATAAAAGTACAAAAAAAATAAAAATAAAATAAAGGATTGAATTTAAAGTTCTGACATGAGGCAGAAAAACTTCAGAAGTTGCCCTGTCATGATAAAATCTGAAGTCCAACTTCCACGCAGGAAATTTATAATCCGTGATCTTTATTCCAACTTTGAACTAGCAGTTGTTTCTTTGAGTTTCTGCGCCCGCATCTGGAAATTGCAAGGAGAAGAGAAGCTCCGTGGAGGCGAACTGAGTTGTTGGACTGAACGTGGGAATTGCAAAACGTGATGTCATTTTTGGATCCTCTGAGGAGGGGCGGTAAAGTTGTGCGTAAATGGCATTATTTGTGCGTAATTGGAGATTGCGCGGCGAATGAATGAGATCAGGATTTGCACTGTGCGACCCGAACACACACACATGTTAGTAGGTATGCAGAAGATGCGTACTTAAATGTTGTCTTATGATTAGATCGGATATTGAGTTGTCACAGGACAACACCCTGGACTCTCGGGGACGGTGCTGAAGATGGGTGGTTTTTGTAAAGTCTGCTCTGAAGTTAGTGCAGTGACACAGAAAGGCCTCAAACACTGGTTGCAACTTTTTACATGGCATTTCAAGAACATATAAAAAAAAATAAGAAAGATTAATTAAATAAGGATAAATAAGAACTTACCTCACACTTTAAGCTCGAGTACAAATCTTAAATAGAAGTTGTGATGCTTTAAATGAGATGTGAGTCACCGTTTGACTCTTCTTTTGTCCATTTCAGTTTGTGAGATGCTTAATGAGATGCTTTTAAAGATAGCCACAGGTTGGGGAGTCATCATGAACACCAACAGTCCCGTTAGACACTCTCACAAAGTCAACTTGCGCGCATATCAAGGTAAACAGCGCAGCCGTGTGGCCAGGTGAACACACTGTGCACCCAGTCGTGCAGAGGCTCATCTATTATTTATTAAACCCTCTCATATAACTCTCGAGTGGTGTGTTTGCTATGCAAGTGAAAAAATAAAAAAGTAAAATCCATCATCTGGTTAAAAAAAACATTACACGGAGCCACAACAAAAAAATGATGTATTGTCTCACAATTATAGGAGTTAATTTAATTTTGTTTATTTGTCATTTCATGGTGTCATCAAATTAAATTGAGGGTGGAATGGCTGCTCTCTCCTGAGGTTGAGGGAGAAAGTGTGTGTGTGTGTGTGTGTGTGTGTGTGTGAGGCAGGAGAAGAGGCGTATCCCTGGCAAAGATGTGGATCTGTTACCGAACCTACGCGCCATAGTGCAGTGAGAAATATCGACACACCGTTGGCCAAAAGCAGCAACTTTAGGGTTTTATTTTGTAGAGCTGTGACTTTATGTCTTACTTTTGATAGACTTATACTTTATACCTGTTGACGCGCTCTCTTCCTGTGACTGTCGTCTCATAAGCGTGTAAATGTGGGCCTGTATTTCAACAATCAGCTGATCTTTTTTTTTTTTCTTTTTTTTTTTTTGCGCCATCCGGACCTCAATGCTCGGCTCAATGTTCCTCTACACACGGAGACGTCCAGGATGATGTTTTACTAGAATTACCTGGACCGGGAGACGAGCTGATCGGTGGGATGAAGGATCGACTGGCAGAACTGACTGCTGTGAGTATCTTCCCCTGCGTAAGATCCTAACAGGTAAAACACTAAAGCTGCACACATACACAAAAAAAAGTCACCCAAACACATTCTTCATCCTCACAGAGCAACACACAGGCAGAGGAGGATGTTGCGGTCACAGTGGACAGAGACGGCTTCATGGAGAGCTTTTTCAGAAGGGTGGGTATTACAGGATATGCAATGCTATGGGGGACAGTTGAAGATACTGATGTGTTATTTATGGTTGATTAGGTGGAAGAAGTGAGAGGACTTATTGACAAGATCTCCTACCAAGTAGAAGAGGTGAGGAAGATCCACAGCATGATCCTGTCTGCGCCCAACCCAGATGACAGTAAGTTTGTCTCTTTATGAAACATTTATGTGGGATGGCGTCAGAGCATGACTCATGTGAATGTCAGGGTAGTTTTGCATTGTTTTTTTTTAAAGATTTGTTTGGATAGTGTGAGACTTTTTGGGCACAGACTGAACACAGGACAGATGTCTCTCTTCCTTTGTTGCTCCTGCTTGTAAATGAATGACTGTCTGGCCGGAAACCCGTGAAGGAAACAGAACACCATTTGGCTCCCAAACTATTGTGGTTTGAGCTCTGAGGTGCCCTCTCAGGAAAAAAGCTGTTTTCAGATGTGTGTGGATGTTAGTGTGTAATGTAAACTGTGACTAAAAATGGTTGCTGTGTATTTCCAATGATTTGGAATTCTATCATGGGAGCATATGTGGAAGTAGATCATTGAGACAGACCTGTGAATCAGTTCGGGGCCTTCTTCACTGTGAGACCTGCAGGACAAAGACTCCTGTGTTTACAGTGCCATGGCATCATCCGTGATCGTGTTTAATGCGACACATTACAATATTTTAAGATCCATGGTGTGTAAATGGTCGCCAGGGAAAGAAACAAAAGGCCCTCTGATCTCTGCAATATTGCCTCAGTGTTGTTGCCAAGTGACAAGATGAAATCAGAGTAAATCCAATATTGACAGGAGGCAGACACACAGCGGTTAACTACATGACATTTTATTTCCTCATAAACAAACCCAATGTGACGTCTTTCCTATTTGTGCGCGAAGGAACAAAGGATCAACTGGGTGCGCTGACCAACGATATCAAAGGCAACGCCAACGTGGTGCGAACCAAACTAAAATGTGAGTTGAACCGCGACGCGATTGTCACACTCTGATGTTTACTGACGACGCCTTGCACAGATCGATATTGTCTGAAGTTGTGTTATGTTGTCATCGTAACTCTCTGTCCCTCTGAAGCCATGGAGCAGAGCATGCCCAAAGATGATGTAGCTAACAGATCCTCTGTTGACTTCAGGATCCAGAAGACACAGGTCAGGAAATAAAATGGTAACCGATGATATTACATCCTGCCCATACAAGGCCATAAACACCCATCTGTTGACTGCACGCAAACATCACGAGGCACATAATTTTTTAGTTAAGTTTTTGTATAGACTGATAGATGTTACAGAAAAATGTAATTAGTTACCTGCCACATTCACTATTTTACAATGTGCGATTTTAAATGGGCATTCCTTTGAGTCTAAATTTCTTTAAAACGTATCTTTAATTTCAGTAAATAAACTGCTTCGTGGAGTCTTAAAAGATGCCTACAGCACATTCTCACTCTTTGTTTTCACTTGTGCACAGCACACTGTGCTGTCCAGGAAGTTTGTGGAGGTCATGACCCAGTACAACGAGACTCAAGTGTCCTTTCGGGAGAGAAGCAAAGGAAGGATCCAGAGACAACTGGAGATAAGTATGTGACAAATAATGGCCCCCCTGGACTGCATTTATCAAGTTTTTCAAAGCTTTGAAAAAAACCCAAACAGGACATTTTCAGTCTTTGTCACATCGGTGGCTTGGATTTGACGGCACGTTTAAGATTTGTGAGAACAAGACCTGTAAATCTGGAGATAAAAGAGCGGCAAATAAAAGCCCAAAGCCGTGTTAGGACAGAATCCAGGAAACAGACCACACCAGCTTCCTCTCTGCTTCTCTGGACAGCAGCCGAACCGTTGATAAACAGAGAGCAGCAGCAGGGCGGGATTTTTTTTTTTCACGTTTCTTCAAGATGTCACAACTAATCACATCCAAACACGAGATTTTTAGTGTTTCACAAGTTTTAAATAGAACTTAAATAAAGCCACAGTAATTAACAGAATAATCAATTAGTAGTCAACTTTTAAATCAAATAAATCCTGAACAACTAATCAATCAACAAAGAAACATCAACAAATTAATCAATATTGAAAATAATTTGTAGTTGCAGCCCTTACCTTAAATGAGTGGAGTTTGTAGAGTAAAGTTGAAGAAGTTTATAAAACAGAGCACCATCTGGTTATATAAAAAGACACAACTGGCAGGAGTTATGTTCTAACAAACTAGGAGGAAGAAAAATATGCTAAAAACAGGTCTGGCATTAACAGGGTGTATAAAATAGCAGCACTGGTGTGAAGAGTAACGCACACAGTCTACATTTTATCAACGTGAGATTTAGCATCCAAATACAATATGGTTATGATACAATCGTATTAGCTTATTCGTTTAAACTTATGTTAGATGTTATTTTTTTTGTGACTTTATATTTCTCACAGTTTTTCGGTTCTCTGTTTGTCAGTTACAGCGACGAGCAATCAGAGGCGCCGCGTTGTGTACGCGAGTAACACGAGACAATAGTGAAAAGCAAAAAATAGGACCGTCTCCTTCAGTCTTCGGTCCCTGCGGCCGGCATTAATGAGAGGCTTCAGTTCTCCACGCTGCAGACAGAAGAGGCTGATACTGGAGACGCTTCGCTGTGTTTGTGTTGCCGGGGAAACGGGCAGAGGGCTCGGCGGCCTGAGTAACAGCAGCTCACCTGTCTTTGACACAAACTCACCGACCTGCGCTGTAGCACACTTGTTATTTTACACTATCTAGAAGTGACTGTGCTCGGGTGTGTGTTGAAGCGCCGGGCTCGTGTTTTTGCTCTGCGTTTGTCTCTCTGAGGAGCAGACATCGTAAAAGGTGTGTGACATGCAGTGAGCACCTGCACAGAGAGCTGCCTCCCCTGGGACGGTGTTGTACAACGGGAGGCATGGCTTCAGGAAGAGAAAGCTTCAGTTTGTAGGGTTTCGGCAGCTGTTTCGCTGCGAGGGGTGCCGACTTCCTTTGTGCCTCAGACACTTGTTATCTTAGTCACAAATAAAATCCTCATGCATGAATGAACTGACAACCACAGCGGGAAGTGACTATAATTAAACACTGAACTATCTAAAGTAGCAGTGCTCTGATTAATGTATTTTTAACAACTGTTGCACCAAGAGTTTTTAGCCAGATGTCGGCTATTTTGAGAAACCCAGATCTGGGGATTGGTTCTTAAAAACATGTTAATTAATAGCCCTCAGTGTGCTTTATTTTCACACTGTCAAACACATTATCAGCTTTAATTTGCTGTTTCATTAAATACAATACGTCTCTCGCTACTAGGGGCCTTTTGTTTGTAACGATGTCCTCTGGGTGAACAACAGAGACATTATTTTTCTGTCAGCTCAATCAATACGGCTACAACGAGGCTTCTTTCTGTTAAAGAGCGGGCTTTATACAGAGCAGCTTCCCAATACCACCAAACAAATGGAGGCTACTGCAGCGCGGATTAAACCCATTACACTATACAGTAGCTGTTGTACCAAGGCCAAGCTCAGGCATTCATATTGTTAGTCATCACTCTGGGGGTTTTGTCTATTAAATGCCAGTTATGTTTTTATTGTTGTCATTTTTGCAAGAACACAAGTTCCTAACAGACATGGTGCATCGTATAATAAATCCTTTAGCCACAGGCAGCTGTTTGAGCAATAACGCAGCTTACTTACTAGGACATTAATATAACAGCATCACTGCTAATATTCTTATGCTTATCCTACTCTGACTATTAGTCTTTTGTCAAAAACGCTTGCAAATTTAAACCTTAGCTTATGTTTTGTTGTATATTTCCCCCTCTATTCACCCTTACCATCAAATGGCAAGTATAAAATGAGTCAACAACAAACACATTTTGTCTAAAAAAGCGCCAATTTTGTTGACCTTTTGAACAACACAAAGTCATTCTGTGTTTCCTTGTAAGAGTTGTTAGTGTGTTTATTGTTGATGGTGATTGTGGTTTGGCTGTGCAACAATGTGCCTCTCTGTGGTCATCGAAGGTGCCTTGACCAAAACCTGCAGAATTAAATAACCAAGTAAAGTTTGTTTTATTCTTCTAGCTGGAAGAGTGACCACCAACGAAGAACTAGAGGACATGTTAGAAAGTGGAAATCCTTCGATCTTCACATCTGATGTAAGTTTTCTCATGCGTTGCTGTGCAGCATCGTTGGTGCTGGGTTAAAGGGCATTGCTGTCATCTAGTGGTGGAGGAGCAAACCATTTGGGGTGGGGTTGCATGCTGGGTGATTCCATCATCAGGGGCCTTCTTCTCGACCATCTCTGATTTTCTTGAAACTTCTTTCTTCTTAAATTGTGGATGTTTAACATGGAATCAGGAAAATTCTAGCATGATACATCAAATGCTTCTAGATATTTAAAAAAAAAACAAAAACCCATTGATCCACATTCACCACATTTTTTCTCATCAAATTTGAGGCAAAATTTGAAAGAAACTATAAAAGATGAATGAAATAACATTAAATGCCTGTATTGAAAAAAAATAACATTATTACTAGTTACATTATGTGAACCACTCTGAAGTTCTAGAACTGTGTCTTACTTAGATTAGGCTATATAGGGATATTTTTTATTTTTGTGGTGCAGCTTTTCATGCCTGTTCAATTATGAAAGTTCCATAAAAATAACTTTTTTTCTTTTTGTGATCAAGTATTTCATATTGAGAAGTATTCTGTGTGTTTTGTTTTGCATTATTGTAACATGCAGCTACTTATGGTTCAGGAAATATGACTGGTTTAGTATCTTCATTTTTTTTGTTTACTTTCTGCTAATGTGTGCTTAAAGATGCAAATTTCCACTTTTTCAACTCACCCATATTCAGAGATTATTTGCTATCAACTTCTCCAACATGGCAGATTCTGAATCAATGAAGTGATTAGTCATAACAGTGAAAATTTCTGGCTTTTATGTTTAATAGTTCCTGAGATATTACCGTTCAAATATAGCCCCAGTTTTAGTTTAAAAATGTGGTGAAAGTGGGTTAATGGGCTTTTTAAAAAATGTATTTATTTTAAATACCATTTTAAACATCCGTAGCTTTGGAGAAAAATGTTTCAAACAAATCAGAAATGGTCGGGCAGAAATTTTTCTAAAAAAAATGATGATTTGAGACTTACTTTTGCTTTGTACTTTTTTACACACAAATTGAAAAACTTTATTTGCTGCTTTGGATTTTACATCATCTGTTTCTCTTCCTCAGATCATTTCTGATTCCCAGATCACACGTCAGGCCTTAAATGAGATCGAGTCCCGACACCAGGACATCATGCGTTTGGAGACGAGCATCAGAGAGCTGCACGCCATGTTCATGGACATGGCAATGCTGGTGGAAACTCAGGTAACAGCCTCATCTAAGTGGAGCTTTCATAAGGAAAAGCGACTCTTTATCAGTTACAAACTTGTTGAATTTATTTGTATCTAACAGTGTGTACTTTATTATTTAGGCCCGTAGTGCAATCCAAAACGGTTTCTAATTTTATTTATTCGGGTACCCATCTTTGTCTTTTACTACTTCTAGGTTTTCAGTTTTTTTTTTATTGTGTCTGAGGGCTGCAAGGTGGAGCGGTGGTTAGCACCGTTGCCAGCAAGAAGGTCGCCGGTTCG
>NW_007577810.1:869767-871009 GCF_000690725.1 Stegastes partitus
TACAGTACATCTATCTATCTACTTAGTGATCCTATCTCACATCTCACAAGTGAATCAGTATGAAACCAATAATACAAACTTATAACAAGCATTTCGATTCAATCATTCACAGGGCGATATGGTCAACAACATTGAGAAGAACGTCTCCAATGCAGCCGAATACATTTGTAGCGCAAAGGAAGAGACCAAAAAAGCAGTGAGATACCAGAAGAAATCCCGGAGGGTATGTGTTCCTTCTTAATAATGTGTTTCACGAATACTAACATTTGTACATGAGAATAACACAAAATATTTATAAAGTGTGATCACTTAAAACTACCATATGAATGTGTTTATAGCCTTTTTAATGGTATCTGATGCTTAGTTGAAGTTCAAACAACAACTTCTTCTTCACCCGGCAGAAATACATTATCCTTGCCTTTGCTCTGTTGATCCTGCTTGCTGTCATTGCACTAATTGTCGGCCTGTCTGTCGGACTAACCAAACCCCCTGTATGAGAGCCACTGTGATCAGTGCGTGAGGTAACGACACATCCACACCCACGTCCATTTCTTGAAGCAGATATTCATCCATTCATTATTAATCCATTCATTTGTTCAAACACATTCAAGGATGTGTAAACAGCTCTTTCCTCAGGCACAGTCGATTTCTCCTGACGCCTTGCTTGTCCTGTGTTTGACAGAAACTTCTCTTCCTCGCAATGTGCGGAGGTTTCCTGCTTTTACTCATCATATTAGTTGGAGTCTTTGAGTAATGGATTTCATGGTTCACAACCTCACAGCAACCAGCTGCTCCTGTAGTGATGAAGCTTTGACCAGCTTCATAATAAGACTGTCATTCACTATCCAGCAGCATTACAGAGACCATCTCTAGAGAATGATCAAGTAAGTACTGTAAAATGTGTGCGGCAGTAACACCAGACCTCTCGGTACACAGCTCTGTACAGCTAGAATATAAAGGCCAGACAGACAGCTCATCAGATGTATCCCCTGGCGTATATTCTGTATTGCTGCCACTTTCTCATGTTGGATGTCACTTTCTTGTGCTAATGATTTTAAAGGAATAGTTTGACCTTTTGTGAAATGATTTGCCCTCCTATTGCGAGTTAGATGAAAAGATACAACTCTCATGTCTGCAGTAGCTAAACTAATCTAGCAGGCTGCTTTCTGCTGCTTTATATTTACCACACAGACATGAGAGTGTCCGGTTTTCAATATACAGTCGTCCTCCAATGTATTTATA